>NC_044384.1:49443941-49749879 GCF_006542625.1 Nomascus leucogenys | reverse complement strand
CTCATGCCTATAATCCGGGCACTTTGAAAAGCTGAGGCAGAAGGATTCTTTAAAGCAGGGAGTTGGGACCAGCCTGGTGAAGATGGTGAGATCCTGTCTCTAGAAACCTTTTTTTTTAAAGTTAGCTGGGCATGGTGGCATGGGCCTGTCATTCCAGGTACTAGGAAGGCTGAGGTGGGAGGATCACCTGAACCCAGGAATTCAAAGCTGCAGCGAACCGATGACTGCACCATGGCACTCCAGCCAGTGAAAGAGAGACTCAGTGTCAAGAAAAAAAAATTCTTCACATAAATATGGCTGAATATCATCTTTAATTGTCCAACAAGTAATTCCACTAGCCAATGAGAGCCTACAGGTCTGGAAGAAATCTTGGTTCTTAAAAAAGAAATTAGCATGTAGATAACACAGTAAACATCAGACCATGCAACAAGAAACTGAAGTATATAGAATAATTTATTTTAACAGGTATATAAGAAGAATAAGCAACTAAGCACCATTGTGTGGTATAGAAATAAAGTGACTAGAATAAATAGGCATTATATTATTCAGAAATTAAACTTGATGCTAACAGCAAGTTCAAACATAGCTAATACTAATTGAATTTTTTTATTATGCGAGGCACTGTATAAGAGCTGCACAATCAATCTCTGCAAAAACCTATGAAGGAAATACTGTTATTATCTTCATTTGACAAATGAATAAACTGAGACAGACTTTAAATAACTGACAAAGCCACTTAGATAATCGTGGCAGAGCCGGTTTTGGAAACTAGGTTTTCAAACACTGGAGACAGACACATACAAACTCCAAGCTACGAAGTAATTTAAACATTATTTAGCCCAATTTCAATTGTTTAATAATTTAAAAAGTGTAAAGTAGTCAAATGAATCACTCAGATTAGGCCAGTTCTTTAGGTTCTAAGTTGCATTGGTCTGATTTCCTGAACTTCAGCCTAAATATTTATTAATAAAATTAATATTTTTAATTAATAATATTACTGCTATTAATGTTGTAATGTTAACCATTTACATACACAGATATATTTAAATATCTAGATATTTAAATATAGTTAAATAAATTATGTGTATTTAAGTATATAAATAAGTACTTAAGTATATTAATAAGTACTTACATATGTATAATTGATATATACTTGAATATATAATGCAGTTCATTCAGCATATTTTCATAACTTGTGAATGAGATTTACAAGTGGATAAATGGAGTGATTTTGAAAATGTTAATAAATTACAAACTCTGGTACTAGCTAGAATTGATATTGACCAAGTCACCATTCTATGAAGAACATTTGCTTGTTGTTAAAAATTGATTAAGAAGTATAAACTCTATATAAAATCTAATGCTGAAAATGTATTATTTTATTACATAAAGTTGTAATAACTTCATGTAATAACTGATAAAGAAGACAAAGATGTTATTACAAGTTTTTGTAACCATATTCAAAAAATGTTTAGATTTCTCATTTTTAAGTTTTTTCTAAATATTTACTTAGAGTGAAAGAATTTCAGAAATGTGATGCATTCCTACTCAGCCATTTGAAAAAACAGCAAATTATAACATGAGGCTCAATTTTGCTCAAGTTTAAGGCACTAGTGTTTACAAAAAATAAAGCATATCTGGAAATAAGCATAATTGTATGCATTTTAGACATTGTTTAGCTCAACAACACTGTTTTTCAATTATTTCCACATTTAACCCAATAAAAATAATATAATGTGTATTTTTCAGTCCTGTGTAATGGTGTCTGTTACTCCTGAACCTTAAATACTCAGCACATACAATTTAGTTTATTATTCAGTGATGCCTTGCAGTCTGTTTTAATACTTGGAAGTGATCAAAGGAAGCAAATGCTTTAGAGTTTATCTAGTTCCGCTTCCTAATCAAGCAGAACCCAAATAAACTAGCTCAGCACAGTCCCAACCTGGTGTTTTTCATCATTTTTCAAATTCTTAACATTCGATTTGACTGACGGTTTCTGTATGTCCTAGATTTCACATTGCCATGCTCACTAAGTAAAAAAATTTAGTTTCTATATCAAGTAACTTCTGAAACCAAATAATAAAATTATAAACCTCAATGAAGAGTATGACAAAATGAGAAATGATCTGAATATTTTTATATAGTACATTATTTTTATATGGTGGTATTAATACAAATTGATTCTCCATTTTTCTAAAAGAAGACAAAAAAGGCATCTCACATTCTTTTCCAGCACTCAATAGAACCAGGGCAATATAGATATCCATTTATTGAAATGATTTTCTACTAACATACAGTTAAATATTGTTCTCAATATGTGATGCACAAATCTTTCATTAATCATTGATTGGTATGTGCTGTTCATATGATTTTTTTTCTAAAGAGGTATAAGCAATACTTTTATTTTTCCCTGATCCTATAAACTAGTAGTGAGTGCAATAAACTTTTCTAGTAATGGCAGTTCCTAGAGGACGTTGTTAGCTCACAAGATGGAATTGTAGGATATATGTTGAACTGCTGTATTGAGACAGGAAGACCTCAGACACTTAACAGAATGTGTCTGTGGGAGTTCACTATTGTACACTGTAGTACCTCAAAATCTTTAAGACTTGGCATGAAATAACTTCTAAGCACACTGCAACTGTAAGCTAACACACTGACACTCATGTCTTATTTGGGTAAAATCAAAGAACTCATATAGCTGGGAGAGGATGAAACATTTATTTTCTGTGAGGTATCAACCACAAGGGAAGATACATCTTTTTAGAAGATTTTATTTTGATGCCAGCTAGAATCTTACAGTCAGTAACTCAGTTTAAAAAGAAGTAAGTAATTACAAAAGAAATATTCCATCTGTCTGTTATTAAAATGGGATGGATATTATGATTCCTGGAAATGGCTTGTTTAGAGACAGATTATTCAATTTTCTGGCTGGAATACATTCATTTTTGAAGATTGCATGTCTATGATATCAATTTACTGTACTTTGGCTTTTGATCAAACTATACCCATTAAATTTTTTGTCATGTTAATGTTTAAATTCTTCAGTTCTTAAAATCAATATTATAAGAGACTAGTGTATATCAACAGAAGTCTGCATTTTCTCTCTGTTCACAGATGGAATACCTAAACATCTTCACTAAGAGTCCCATAGACAATCACACAAAGAGGACTCCTCATGTGGCATACCACTCAGTTCTTTTTGTTTTGTTTTGTTTTTTGGCCAGAAAAGACATGGAATTTTTTTTTTTTTTTTTTTTTTTTTTTTGTTCTGAGAAGGAGTCTTGCACTGTCACCTGGGGTGGAGTGCAATGGCACGATCTCGGCTCACTGCAACCTCCGCCTCCCAGGTTCAAGCAATTCTCCTGCCTCAGCCTCCCGAGTAGCTGGGATTGCAGGTGCACACCACCACGCCCAACTAATTTTTTGTATTTTTAGTAAAGACGAGGTTTCACTATGTTGGCCAGACTGGTCTTGAACTCCTGACATCATGATCCGCCCACCTCGTCCTCCTAAAGTGCTGGGATTACAGGCATGAGCTACCACACCCGGCCAGTGGAACTTATTTAACATGACTTAGGCCGGGCGCGGTGGCTCACGCTTGTAATCCCAGCACTTTGGGAGGCCGAGGCGGGTGGATCACGAGGTCAGGAGATCGAGACCATGGTGAAACCCCGTCTCTACTAAAAATACAAAAAAATTAGCCGGGCGTGGTGGCGGGCGCCTGTAGTCCCAGCTACTCGGAGAGGCTGAGGCAGGAGAATGGCGTGAACCCGGGAGGCGGAGCTTGCAGTGAGCCGAGATCGCGCCACTGCACTCCAGCCTGGGTGATAAAGCGAGACTCCGTCTCAAAAAAAAAAAAAAAAAAAAAAAAAAAAAAAAAAAAAAACATGACTTAAGCAGTGATAACAAATTATCTTCATTGAGCAAAGAACAAGATGATAAAACCATAGCAGCATTTCAAAGTAAACAAAACAAAACAAACGTGCATTTGTTGCTTCTTGAATATGTTGACTAGCAAAGGACAAAGATAATATTCACTTGCTGCAAAGGTTAAAGGAGTAAAAAACTTAAGTATTAGCAAAGCTGTTTTTGTCATTAAAGGCTATCCTATCCTTTCTACTTGTAGCTTAATTGTAGCCAGTATAGAGAATGAAAAATTGTCTAGTAATAGATAACAAATACATAGTAATTATTATTCATCAGGCACTCTTTTAATTGCTTTACACATATCACTTCTTTCAATCTTTGCCAACTAATGAAAAATGTGTTATTATTATTCACATTTTATTGGTGATAAAACTCACAAAGTCAGTGTGACTTACCTAAGTGCCACACAGATAGTTTATTAAATAATTAACATTTGAGAACAGGCAGCCCATACTCTTAATACTCTGTCACTAACCCTTTAAGAAAAGTAGGTTGGTCATCATATACACCCTTGCAACCTACATACACCTATGTTAAGCCAGAATGGAGACAATTTTGTTCAGTATATGAAAATAAGAATATCAAAAGTGAGAAAACTCTGCCAATATTACACAATAGAACCATAAACTTGGGGGCTAGATCAGAAAACATGGTCAGGAGAGTGAGCACAGAGGTTGTGTGGCAAGAGAAGTCAGCCCTACCTGAGCCACACCAGGATATCCCCTACTATTCAAAACCTCACAGGAGTCCGGTTTTGCCTTTACGACACTGTGCTTGATTGTAATTGTTCGTAAAAATACGTGCATAATAATGTCTAATCATTTGCTAAATTGTATTTTCAGGTAGAATACTATGCCTGATACATTAGAAGTATTCAATAAATACTTTTAAAGGATTGCAAGCTGAATACTCAGGAAAAGGGAAACTAAACAGAAAAAAAATTATAAACAATTCCTAAAACTTTCCAAAAAACAAATTATTTTCAAAAATTTTAATGATGTCATTTGTCTGCTGATCTTTCACTGTGCTTTTTAACTTGGCAGTAAGTTATGAGACTGTAAGAGAGATATCTAAGGGCACTATTCTTTTTGGAAAGTAAGTCTCAAATGCATGCTTTCTTGAGTCTTCCAAGTATTTTTAACTTCGATCAGAAATTCATTATTGTCTTTCATATAATAAATTAGCTGTGAACAAATCAACTAAATAAGAAATATACCATTAAACAAAATGCATAAAATTCTCCAAGCATTTACCTATTGGCAAAAAAAATATTTCCATCCTATCTTGAGAGTTTAATTTAATCCACCTATAAATCCGCAGATAAAACAAACTATGGTGCGTGTGTGTGTGTATGTGTGTGTGTGTGGGTGGGTGTGTATATATATATATCTGTGTATCTATCTATCTACACACTCACACCCACACCCACACACACACACACAGGAATATTATCCAGCCTTAAGGAGGAAAGAAATTCTGACATGTGCTAGAATATAGATGAACCTGAAATATATTAAGCTAGGTGAAATAAACCCATCATGAAACAACAAATAGTGTATGATTCCATTTATATAAGGTACTCAGAGTAGTAAATTTATAAAGACAAGAAAGTAGAATGAAAGTCACCAAGGTTTAAAGGAATTAAGGAATGGGAAGTTAAGGTTTAATGGGTACGGAGTTGTAGTTGGGGAAGATGAGAAAGGTTTGGAGATGAATGATAATGATATTTGTACAACCATGTGACTATACTTACTGTCACAGAACTGCATGCATGAAAATGGTTAAAATGGTAGCTCATGTTATGTATACTTTGCCTCAGTGAAAAATAGGATTAAAAAACGTTTTATTTGAAATCAGCAAATCATCAGAAATATTGTCAAAATTGTATCCATGGTATTACAGGTTTCAGTAAGATATGCATAATTATTGTTGAGTCTATTGAGATAAAATTTGTGATTTTATCTTATGAAAACAAACAATTTAGAATTTAATTTGAATCACTTAATTTTACTTTTCCTTATATTACTGAGATATTTTTATTTCCAATTAACTTGTCAATTGTTTGAGATACTTACTCTATTTTACTTGTTTATAAATCTCAACAGTAGAAGTCATTCACTTAACATGTTTTAATAAGAATATGTACAAATTTAGCAAGTAATGGTCTTGATCTTTGTCTATAATATATATTTTTATAATTTATTATATTTTTATGATAATCAGAAGTAGATATAATATTTTGGGACACAAACATACACATAATAACAAAAGATGGTGACATTGATTGCATAATTTCTATGTCAATGTTATTCTTAATGGTAATAATATTTTTATGGTGATTTTGCTGAAACACATTATTATAGTTCTTTCCTATAATATGCATTTGTATACTGGCAAACAGAAGAATTAAAAGTTTAGGTTCGGACATCAGCATTTCTGGGAATAAATGTCAACTCCTTTACACACAATAGTGAGGACTTGGCAATACTTCATCTCTTTAGGCTTCAGTTTTCTTTTTTATAATATCAAAATGGAATTGTTTCAACTTCATATATATTTAAATGAGTTACTTATGTTAAATACCTATGAACTTTCCTGGTACATATTTAACCCAAAATAAATGCCCAGGTATATTATCATCACTCAAATGCATAATATGTGGCATCCTACTGAAATTATAGACATGAACTTCAAAGGATTTTAAAATAAGTGTTTATCAAGTTATGCAGTAGTCTTTATGGGTCTTCAGATTTACCTAGCAGAAATATTTCAAACCATTCATATTTTTAAGATGATAACATCAGTTTTAGAGCATTTAAAGCACTTTTAAGCAATTCAAAAGCATTAAGAAGTCAAAGAGATATAGTTATTGAAATATGACATTCTCTGTAAACCAGTTATGAACAAATGGATCTAGGTTTATATGGCTATTCTACGGCATAACATAAAAGGGACCCTATCTGAATAGATTCGTAAAATATTTCTCATTTGTTGTTTCTAATGAGAACAGAAAAGAAATACTAGTTAATACTGCATCTTATATTTAGCTAATACATTTATAAATTCTGACCTTTAAATATCAGATATAGAAGTTATTAAAAATATCAATTTCAAATCTATTTACCTATATTGACACAGAACAAAATACGCTGTTTAAAGAGGCAATAATCTGGATGTATCCGAAAAACAAAGTGTGCATATGCTTCAACGTTTAATTTTATAGCTTATCATTCATCTATTTAAATGTCAATATATTACAAATAAAGAGAAAATGAAATGTCAGTAAGACAGTACTGTATAGTAACATGTGAGTTCCTGCAAGGTACTTTAGATTATGGAACACAGATAGGCTTGTGCTAATAGCCATTCACAATAGACATACATCTGAATTCATGATAAATGGAACCAACACCTTTTGTGAGAAAGCTAATTTACAAATAAATGCTAGGAAATATATACTAATACTATGTCTTTCAACAGTTCTCTAAGTAAATATTCAAATATTTTTGTTCTTATGGAGTGATTATGCTATATTAACTCTATTCAGAAAAAAACAATCTAAGAAAAGTTTAATGTGATGTAAAAATTTAGCTTTAGAGTAATTTTCTGTTTTTAAACAACGTTCTAGATATGGTGTGCATCATGTGAAAATAAACTCACTTCTTCAGATAAGTACAACTTTTCGTTTTACATGAGTCACTATAACTAATAACTTTTATTCATATTTTAAAGTGTTTTAAACATAGCAATGAAATTATTACATTTTATATAATATCAAAGTAAAAAAGAGAATAATGCACAATTCATCAGAAATGTTAAGGTATAAATGTATTGCTACAAAATGTTATTTGACCTTCATATATGCACAGCAATCATAAAGAAGTATAAAGAAACAAAGTGAAATGCTAAGAAACCATGTAGCTCTGATATTAAAACTTTTAGGAAGACAGGAATGATTCTTCACACCCAGTCATTTCCTCTCATTTATGTGAACTGAACAGATAAACTGGTTTAATCTTAAAGTCTGAATACAAAGAAGGACTATCTTTTAACTAAAATGAAATCCTGATAAAATACACTATAGCATAAACATTTATCTTTTTATTCACTTATTACTTACATATTGCTCTTTATTTTTTTAGGTTCCTTTTCCCAAATAACTATTTATTAGCTCCCAAAGATACCACAAAATTAAACAAAATAAAATAATTTAAAAGTAAAAAAAGACAAATTAGCCCAATGGAAAAGAATTGTAGGAAAATACAATACAGTTTTGGCAAATGCAAGGTCAGAACAGAAACATCATGTCACGAATTCTGTGCAGTTGCCAGACATGGATAGGCATTTAGATACAGGCTTTCCAGAGCAAGTGTAAAACACAATAACAGGACCATCACCACCACTATGAATGCTTCAATCAGAGAGAAATTTTCTCTGTATGTCTTCAGAAATAAGAGAAAACCAGGCTGTTTGGGTAGCATTTTCTAATGTTCCCAGTAACATTTTTTTAGATGCTTCACACAAACACAGACAAAAGGGTTTCTGATAAAATGCATTTTGAAAATTCTACATATATAGCACCTCACTCCATCCTCAAACTTTCTTAGATTCATGGCAGATATCAGCATATTAAAACATTTATTTTCAATTAACCTAATTTTTAAAAACTGGATTTTCCCAAACACCCTTCGTTTTCCCTACATCTGACAGTTTTTCTTGGATATTAGTGTTGGTGTATAACACAGCTTAGAAAGAGTGTGGAGTTGATTTCTACAGACTGTGTATAAAGGAAAGCAAAAACACATTTTATACAACCACAGCTAAAAAGATTTTCAGAGTGTGTTCTTCTTCACCATAATCAGCTGCAGGTTTGCAGAATTCCACGCATTTCCTCTGGGAATCAGGGGCACCTTAAAGGTGTCCAGAGAACTAATGCTAACCTAACTGTAGCCAAGGTTTAGGGCATGGATAGGATCAAAGACATGTCCACACAGATAATGGGGCCTTGGCCATAGGCAAAGCTCAAGGCACAAATAGGAATCAGGGCCATGAACAGTGAAAGGATTGAGTCATGGTTGCTGTTATAAAGAAGCCTTTCCAGGTTGGGCATGGTGACTCAAGCCTGTAATCCCAGCACTTTGGTAGGTCGAGGCAGGTGGATCATTTGAGGTCAGAAGTTCACGACCAGCCTGGCCAATGTGGTCTCTACTAAAAATACAAAAAAATAGCTGGGTGTGGTGGCATCCACCTGTAATCCCAGCTACCGGGAAGGCTGAAGCAGGAGAATTGCCAGATCCCAGGAAACGGAGGTTGCAGTGAGCAGAGACTGCTCCATTGCCACTCCAGCCTGGGCAACAGAGTAAGACTCTGTCTCGAAAAAAAAAAAAAAAAAAAAAGCCTTCCCACAGCAAGAGCCTGGGAAGACAAAGACACTGTGAGGGCTTCGTCAGGGGCTTGCTCTAGGAGTCTGAATCTGATACCACAAGCTCTAGTCACTTGCCTTTGGTCCCTTCAGATCGGATTTATTCTCAGCACATACTCTGTCTGGTTCTATTAAATCAACTGCCTCTCTTTCTTTACCTTCAGTCCAGAAAACTACTTCAAATTGTGGAGGGAGAAAAAGAAAGGAAGGAGCAGGAGGAATTTCTCCCTCTACATATTTAATCCTTTTACCCTCTTAGCTAAACCCGGATTGTCTCTCTGCCCTCAAAACTGTTACAGTAAAAGCATTCTTCACTAAACATTTTTAAAAAACTTTTCTTTATGAGGACCTGAAGAGAAAATTTCTTCCCGATTGAAATATTAGCAGTGATGCTAACAATCTTGGTACTGCATTTCATATGTGCCTTGGATAACATAATCTAACTATGTATCCATGTCCAGCAAATGCACAGAAATTGTGGCATGGTGTTTGTGTCCTAATCTTATAAAATAAGATTTGATAAAATATTACTTTACTTCTTTAACTAAATATTTCCCATTTGGCTAAGGCTTTGACCACAAAATCAGAAGAACTTCTATTTACTTTATTCTAACTCACATCCTCAGTTCGTAGGATCTAAAGACCTAATGACCTAAAGAATTAAATGGGAAGAGGAAAAAAAAAGTCTTAAAAAGTAACACAAAATGTGAGGTAGGTGCATAAACAAAAAAGATGGTTAATTATAAAAAGAAATCTGGCACATGTGGAATACATTTTAGAAGTGTTGCCTTAAACACAACGATTGGTTTAGTTATACTTTTTTATAAAGTCCTTTCGTATTTGCTTATTTCATTAAGCCAATATTGAAACAAAAAGGTTAAAAATGTCATCTGATTCTATGGACTTTTGTTCATGAGAACCTACATATAGATAGGTTTCTAAGTATTTAAAGGAAGAGATAGGCTATGTATCTTCCAGGCAGTCCTCTATGTAGAGAAATAAACAACTTTAGACAACTATTAAAACATGGTAAATACATTTCTCTCTCATACCCAGTTTTCCTTATGCAGTCATGCTTAATTATTATGATTTTTGTCTACTTACTTCATTGATACCTCAAATTTTCATTTAGAAGGAACTTAAGATAGGTATTATAAAATAGTATAAATCAATTTAATATCTTCTCTAGGCCTTATATTAATCAAAGCAAATAAACTGAGTGACTCTTACTAAGGTCCGACATGTTATAATTCAGTCACACATCTTAAACATTCTTTTATAAGATATCTATATATTTTCTCAGTTATAAACTTTTCCAATTTGAGCCACTTGTTAAGCAGAAATCAAGAAACTTCCTTAACTTAAAAGAAAGGAAACTATAACTTATGAGAAATGACAAAGCTACTCACAAACTTTTGAAATGGCTCTAAAATCAGATTTTCTTACCCCACTGCATTAAAATAATTTAAAGAATTCATAATGTCTTCCCAGAAATGTAATACCTATAAAACCTTATAGATTATAAATTACAGTCTTAGATCTCTGTTGTTGACTTCTGTTAAATTTCTATTGTTTCCAAATTAGAAACCTATTAAAACATTACCATAATTTGGCTCTCTGTTTGTCTGTTATTGGTGTATAAGAATGCTTGTGATTTTTGTACATTGATTTTGTATCCTGAGACTTTGCTGAAGTTGCTTATCAGCTTAAGGAGATTTTGGGTTGAGACAATGGGGTTTTCTATATATACAATCATGTCATCTGCAAACAGGGACAATTTGACTTCCTCTTTTCCTAATTGAATACGCTTTATTTCCTTCTCCTGCCTAATTGCCCTGGCCGAACTTCCAACACTATGTTGAATAGGAGTGGTGAGAGAGGGCATCCCTGTCTTGTAACAGACAAACAGAGAGCCAAATCATGAGTGAACTCCCATTCACAATTCCTTCAAAGAGAATAAAATACCTAGGAATCCAACTTACAAGGGACATGAAGGACCTCTTCAAGGAGAACTACAAACCACTGCTCAATGAAATAAAAAAGGATACAAACAAATGGAAGAACATTCCATGCTCATGGGTTGGAAGAATCAATATTGTGAAAATGGCCATACTGCCCAAGGTAATTTATAGATTCAATGCCATCCCCATCAAGTTACCAATGACTTTCTTCACAGAATTGGAAAAAACTACTTTAAAGTTCATATGGAACCAAAAAAGAGCCCGCATCACCAAGTCAATCCTAAGCCAAAAGAACAAAGCTGAAGGCATCACACTACCTGACTTCAGACTATACTACAAGGCTACAGTAACCAAAACACCATGGTACTGGTACCAAAACAGAGATACAGATCAATGGAACAGAACAGAGTCCTCAGAAATAATGCCGCATATCTATAACTATCTGATCTTTGGCAAACCTGACAAAAACAAGCAATGGGGAAAGGATTCCCTATTTAATAAATGATGCTGGGAAAACTGGCTAGCCATATGTAGAAAGCTGAAACTGGATCCCTTCCTTATACCTTATACAAAAATTAATTCAAGATGCATTAAAGACTTACATGTTAGACCTAAAACCATAAAAACCCTAGAAGAAAACCTAGGCAATACCATTCAGGACATAGGCATGGGCAAGGACTTCACGTCTAAAACACCAAAAGCAATGGCAACAAAAGCCAAAACTGACAAATGAGATCTAATTAAACTAAAGAGCTTCTGCACAGCAAAAGAAACTACCATCAGAGTGAACAGGCAACCTACAAAATGGGAGAAAATTTTCACAACCTACTCATCTGACAAAGGGCTAATATCCAGAATCTACAATGGACTCAAACAAATTTACAAGAAAAAAACAAACAACCCCATCAAAAAGTGGGCAAAGGATATGAACAGACACTTCTCAAAAGAAGACATTTATGCAGCCAAAAAACACATGAAAAAATGCTCATCATCAGTGACCATCAGAGAAATGCAAATCAAAACCTCAATGAGATACCATCTCACACCAGTTAGAATGGCAATCATTAAAAAATCAGGAAACAACAGGTGCTGGAGAGGATGTGGAGAAATAGGAACACTTTTACACTGTTGGTGGGACTGTAAACTAGTTCAACCATTGTGGAAGTCAGTGTGGCGATTCCTCAGGGATCTAGAACTAGAAATACCATTTGACCCAGCCATCCCATTACTGGGTATATACCCAAAGGACTATAAATCATGCTGCTATAAAGACACATGCACACATATGTTTATTGCGGCACTATTCACAATAGCAAAGACTTGCAACCAACCCAAATGTCCAACAACGATAGACTGGATTAAGAAAATGTGGCACATATACACCATGGAATACTACGCAGCCATAAAAAATGATGAGCTCATGTCCTTTGTAGGGACATGGTGAAACTGGAAATCATCATTCTCAGTAAAGTATCACAAGGACAAAAAACCAAATATCACATGTTCTCACTCATAGGTGGGAATCGAACAATGAGAACACATGGACACAGGAAGAGGAACATCACACCCTGGCGACTGTTGTGGGATGGGGGGAGGGGGGAAGGATAGCATTAGGAGATATATCTAATGCCAAATGACGAGTTAATGGGTGCAGCATACCAACATGGCACGTGGATACATATGTAACAAACCCGCACATTGTGCACATGTACCCTAAAACAAAGTATAATAATAATAAAATAAAATAAATTACCATAATAAACATTAACATCAAAAGTACTTTGCCTTTCTCCTACAATTTCAAACAACATTCTTATATGTATTTTCTTACTTGGTAACTAAATTTATATTGTTCACCAAGTAAGGAATGAGGATTGAGTAAGTAACATACATGGAAAGAAATGTATCATGTGCTTGATGAGCCAGGTACAGTAAACTATAAACCAAAGGAGGGTTTAAGAATCAGGGTGGAGTCAATACTTAGGGAGGAACTGAAAGTCAAGGCAGAATGAGAGAGATGAAAGAAAGGGCTGCTGTCAGTGTTAGTGAAGACCGCATGTGCTCTACAGTGCAGAAAATAAATAATACAAAGTGACTTTTAAATCCCTTAAGATAAGCCTGGGGAAATTTTTCTTAGTAAACCTAGTAAAATTCTCTGATATTATTGAAAAGGCTCAATTGCCTAAATTCATTGTAATCTAGAACACTACAAGAGCTGTTAACTAATCAGACTCTAACACTTCCATAATGACACTTTATAAGACCTATTTTCTACCTTGCTGTGCCTAAAAATTAAATTAGATAAATTTAGCAATTTTCTAAGTGCTTTAAAATATCTTTATTCTCTCATCTTGCTATTTGAAATTGTATTTCTCAATCTGGTATTTTCTGCAAGAATATGAGAAAAAGAGAAATAATGGGAAAGGCAAATGATACTTAGAATATGATTTTATTTCCTTATAACATTAGTGGTACCAAAGGACAGTTCATTTTAGTTTTGTTTAAATTTGTTTAATTTTGGTTTTGTTGTTGTTCTTTTTAAAATATCATAGTAGAAATACTGACTTACCTAGAGAATCAGGAAAATAACTGGGGGATGCTCCACTACATAAGTAGCAACTCTTAGACACTTACCAGGAGCTTTGAGCCATGAGACTCTGGCTGTATAATCTTTATGGCTTCCAGTAAAATATCTCACTCTAGACCAGCACTATTCAAAGAGCTTCCTTCCTACCTTCCTTTCTTCCTTCCTCCCTCCCTCCCTCCTTCTTTTCTTTTTTCCTTCCTTCCTTCTTTCCTTCCTTCCTGCCCTTCCCCTTCCTTCCTTCCTTCCTTCCCTCCTTCCCTTCTCCTTCCCTCCTTCCTTCCTTCCTTCCCTTCTCCTTCCTTCCTTCCCTTCTCCTTCCTTCCTTCCTTCCTTCCTTCCTTCCTTCCTTCCCTTCTTTCCCTTCTTTCCTTTCCTTTCCTTTCTCTTTTCTTCTTCTTTTTTTTTTCTTTTTTTGAGATGGAGTCTCACTCGGTCTCCCAGGTTGGAGTGCAATAGCCTGATCTTGGCTTACCTTAACGTCTGCCTCCCAGGTTCAAGAGATTCTCGTGCCTCAGCCTCCCGAGTAGCTGGGATTACAGGCCCAGCTAATTACTGTAGAACATGCAGGACATTTATTTTACGGAAGTGATTTGGCCAGGCTGGTCTCTAACTCCTGACCTCAGCCTCCAAAAGTGCTGGGATTACAGGGGTGAGCCACTGCACCTGGCCCAAAGAGCTATTTTTCAAGAAATTAAAATGCTTATCCAAGAATAAAATATAAGACACTGCTTCCTTCCTTAAGAAAGTTTGCCTAAAATAATTTTCATCTGAACCAACAAATGTGATTCAAATAACAGTTGATTTACACTTTGTCTAATTACCTTACATCCTCATCAACCAGTAACAAACACTTTGGGGACAGATGGTCAGTCTGAGAAGTACACATTGAGTAGCACTACCTAGACCATATATTGAAATCCTAGAAGCATCTGCTTGTCAGGATTCTGACATATTGTATACTGTCATGCCTAGGAGACTCATATTCTAATAGGAAACAGAAAAATAAAACCAGTGGTTATAAACTATTATGATAGTTACTATAACAAACATATGCAATAGGTTTCCTTTGAAGAGACAAAGGAGGTACTTACTTGATGTATCAAAAGCCGAATACAAGCAGAGGCAATAATTGAACAAGAGAATAAGCTAGATATTGAAAGACTGGAGTCAGAGGTAAAAGCAAGTAAAAAAGACAAAGGACGATTTGATGATGGGGAAAAAAAGGACTCAAGAATAAATGAAACTGCAGAATTAAACAAGTTACATAGAAAAGGAGGAACGAGGTAAAAAAATAATAACAATTTATGCCTGAGACATTTAGTGGGTGCTATCCTGAAAATTCCAAGGTTTTAGTAACTGTCTAATAGCTGATCTCCAATTACTTTACTAGTAGTTATACCCCTGGCTTAAAAGCAAGCAAAAGAATCACAATAAAGCCCCCCCCCACCCCACACACACACACACATACACATCTTCTACCGCCACCCAAACAGAAACAGGAATTACTTGCACAAATGAAACAACTAAAGAACCAATCACTCTTATCCTCACAACAACAACAAAAGCTGGACAAATGGCAAATCAACATCTTTTCTTGAAACCATCATAAAACTGAAGTAACAGGGAAACCTGAAGAGATAGGTGAATCCAGAGTCACAGCTGAGATCTGCTTACGTGGAGCAGAAGCTGTTGAAGCCATAAATGTGTTTGAACACTTAAAGGTAATTCTGATGAATTACTAGAAGCTGAATGTAGCCTAAAATTCCTGGGTGCCACATTCTTAGTTGGCCCTGTTACAGGTAGTTAGATAGGCATGAGCAGGGCAGGAGAGGGGTCTCCCCTTACCCACCAGGAATGTCAAGTGATGGTTTGACAATTATCACACTGCCTCTCTAGAAATGGTAATTTGGCAGCCCACCCAAGGCTCCAGGGAGAGGCCATTTCCTGATGATCCACAACTATTAACATTAAAGTGTTAATTGAATGCAGGTGCCTGGGATAATAAACTTCCTGGGCATGCATACAACTTCCTAAACACACTGTCTGTGCTCAATTCCCAAGGGTAAGGAGGGCACTGCACATGGGAGAAGCCCACCCTAAGAGAAGAATCATTGGAAAGAGGCAACTCTATAAAGTCCTAGAATCAAGGTTAAAAGCTCTTTTCTCTTTTTGACCTTCAGGCACCCTCTGGGATCTCTTCCAAGTGAATTTCTCTGCCATCAGTAACAGCCCCCATATGTTTATGAGCTGTATATATAGGGATACCTCTAGGTTCTCATAGCGAAGATCCAAGAAATGTCCTTCTCTGGTTTTGTCCAGTGGAGGGGAAAAGTAATCACTGTGAAATCCTCCCAGGTCATTCTGTTGCAGGTCTTTCTCCTTAGTTCAGCTAAAAGCCGGGTTCTTGTCACACAGCCATGAAATATTAGGCTCACAGACACTTTGAAGGGTGAGAAAAATGTAATTTTTGTTGTGAAAAGGAAAAACCAAAAGGAAAATAGGAACTCTCTCAGCAAAGTGAGAGTCCTGCTAGCCGGTTTCCCGCCTCACAGATTGAATCCCCGGTACACTCCGGAACAGGAGAGGCCAGGCTCCTCCCCCCTGCAAAGGGCACAAACTTCCTGAGGCTCCACCCCTGTGTGCACGCCTCCCAGTGTGCAGGCTGGTTGGAGGTTCTCTGGTGACCCCTTTGTGCTTGGGTGTCTCAGTTCTCCATGAAAAAGGACAAAGGTCTCCAAAGAAAGAGACTAAGCTCATCCTATCTGGGCACTGGCATTTGGCCATTTCCAGAGATCTCTGCCTTGATATTTTACGTGTAGAGAGAAATAAAAGTTAAGAAACCATTGTGAAGGTAACAGCCAATGAACACACACCAATTTTACACTTGGATAAGTAGAAAGATGACAGAATGCATCTCTCCCCACAGGTTCCCACCAAATCAACAGAGCTTCAGTATAATAGCCATGGGTTGTAACTGACAGAGCCACATGATGCAGATTCTAACTGAGGAGTGTAGTTTTTAGGGAAGCACAGAGAAACCTGGGAAGAAAACTACAAGAATGTTAGATGAGTCTGAAACCTTTGGCAGTAGTTATGTCACTGGTAGAGGGTCGTAACTGCAAGTTGTCCAGGTTCTTGGTGTTTTGAACAAAGAATTGGACAAAAGCCCAGCAAAGCAAAGAAAGAAGCAACAAAAGAATGAAAACAGAGATTTATTGAAAAGGAAAGTACACTCCACAGTGTGGGAGCGGACCGAGCAGCTGCTCAAGGGCCTGGATACAGAATCTTATTGGGTGCAAATACCCCCTAGAAGTTTTCCATTGGCCACTTCATGCTCACCTCTTGTAACTGAAATGTTAGCCCTCAATCAGTCTGATTGGCTGCCAGCAGCAACCATTCAGAGGCTGGAGTGAAGTTATGAAGTTGGAAAAGAAGACTGGACCGGCGCTCAGTATGATTTGTTGCGGACAGCCATCTCCCATCTGCCACGCAGGAAAGGTCAAAAGGAGTAGCCTCTAGTCCTTTTGTTACTTAGGCATGGAAAGTTCGGTTTTCCTTTCAGTTTAGTTCTAGGAAGTCGGCGTGAAACGGCCTTATGTTCCCTGCCTCCAGACCCTATTCTCCTGCCTCAGTTACAGTAAATATTAAATGTAGCCCAATGCAGCCAGATTAACATAAATCCTAACATTAAAGGTTTAGTTACCTCAGTTTCTGTTACCCAAAACACGGTATTCAGCTTTCAACAGAATTTTATAAAGCATGCCAAAAAAAAAAAAAGCAATCTGTGTTTTAAAAAAAAAACACCAGAACTAGACTCCAGTATGATGTTGAGAACAAAATTCTCCTCAAACCAGGAATTTAAAATGACTATGATTAGTATGTTAAGGGTTCCAATAAAATCATAGAAAACATATAAGAACAAATGGGTCATGAAGC
Source organism: Nomascus leucogenys (assembly GCF_006542625.1). NCBI lineage: Eukaryota > Metazoa > Chordata > Mammalia > Primates > Hylobatidae > Nomascus > Nomascus leucogenys. The sequence continues at coordinate 49,732,043 of NC_044384.1, read as the reverse complement.
TGATAGACAATTACTCTAAAAAAGAATTTTTAAAATGCTAGGAAACAGACACACTGTAATAGAAATTAAGTCTTTCTTTGATATGTTAATCGCCATACTGTATGCAACTAAGGAAATAATTAGTAAGCTTAATGATTAGTTAATAGAATCTTGAAAAACAAAACTAAACTGCAAAGTAAATGATAATGATGATGCTGATAGAAGAGAACTTCCAAGAACTTTGGAACAATTTTAAAGGTGTAATAACATACATGTTTTTGGGATACCAGAAGGAGGAGAAATTGAGACTAGAGTGGAAAAAATATTTGAAGTAACAGTAGTGGACAATTTCTCAAAATTAATGACAACCAGTACACTACAGCTCAGAGAAGCTCAGAGAAGCCAACAGGATAAATGCCAAAAAAAAAAAAAAAAAAAAATCTACACCAGGAAAATAATATTCAAACTACAAGAAACCAAAGACAAAGAGAAAAACTTTCAAAGATGTGACATTAAAAGGATAATAAAGAAATACAATGAGCAAATCTGTGCCCCTAAATTTGGTAACTTAGATAAAACGGATGAATTCCTTGAAAGATACACATTACCAACGTTTATACAAAGAGAAATATATAATCTGGATGTCTATATCTATTAAATAATTTAATCAAAATTAATAAGTTCCCAAAGAAAGAAAGCACCAGGCCAGATGGTTTCACTGGTTAATGCTATGAGATAATTAAGAATTAAATGATACAAATTCTTCAAACGATCTTCCAGGACACAGAAACAGAAGTGAGCATGTAAAGCATCAAAGGAAAGAAAAACTACAGGCTTATATCTAACATGAATATAGATAAAAATATGCTCAACAATATATAAGGAAATCCTATATAACATTGCCTAAAAAAGAAATACATGAGCTGGGAAAATAATTATTTCAGGTATTTAAGGCTGATTCAATATTCAAAAATCAATTAATGTAGCCAATTACATTAAAAGGCGAAAGTTGAACAATCATAAAATTGTGCAAATTGATGCAGAAAAAGCAGTTAACAAAATCCAACACTCATTCATGGTGTTGGATAGCACAGCAACCTAGAAACAGTTTACTCCTCAACAGAAAACATTTACCAACAAAAGGGATATCCAAAACTAATATCATACTTAATTGTAGAAAAATGGGCATCTTCCCCCTAATATTGGAAACAAAGCAAGAATGTCATCTCCCAAAACTTTTAGTCAACAGTGTAGTGGAAGTGTTAGCTGTTAAAACAGAAAAAAAATTAGATACATATTGGGAAGAAAGAAATATCGTTGCCTTTGTTTGCTGATAATAAAATTGTCCATGTAGAAAATCCCAAAGAACTGATAAAAACTATATACTGGAACTAATATATTAGTATAGCAAGGTTGCAGAATATAAGGTTAAGATACAAAAGTCTATTGCTTTCTTATAAACCATCAATGGAAAATGGGAAATTTAAATTAAAATGGCAACACTATTTATAATAACGTTTAAAAATATTAAAAACAGGTACAAATCTAAAAAATATATAGAGGCTCTAATCAAAGATTCTGCATTCATGGATTATATGCTCATTATTGTTAAGATAGCACTTCTTCTCAACATAATATAAGGATTCAACACAAGCCCAGATGAATTTCCAGAAAACTATTTTATAGATATCAACAAAATAATTTTTAAGTAGGTATGGAAAAACATAGGATCCAGAATAGCCTATACAATATTAAAAATGAACAAAGTTGGAGGACTGACTCTATATGAATTTAAGACTTACTATAAAGATACAAATATCAATACAACATTGCATCAGTGAAAAATAGACACACAGATCAATAGAATAGAACAGACAGCCCATAAAGAGATCTATGCAAATATAGTCAAGTGACCTTTGATAAAGGAGCAAAGGCAATTAAACAAAGAAAGAATAGTCTTTCAACATCTGTCGCTGAAACATTTGGACATTTATATGTTAAAAAACATGCATCTATGTATTGACCTTACATCTTTTAGAGAAATAAAGTCAAAATGGATCACAGAGCTTACTATATAAAACACAAAACTGTAAACATTTTAGAAGAAAACATAGGAGAAAATCTAAATGACTATGGGTTTGCAATGAGTTTTTAGATAAAACACCAAAAGCTTAATCCACGAGAAAAAAAAATTTATTAGTCAGCCTTTATTAAAATTAAAAGATTTCTGCTTTGTGAATGACACTGGTAAGAGAATAAAAAGACCAGATACAGAATGGGAGAAAAATATTTTCTAAACATATATTTGATACTTATATCCATAAATCTACAAAGAACTATTAAATCTAACAATAAGAAAACATATGACTCAGTCTAATAGAAAAATCAGTCTGATTTGTCATTAAGGAATTGCAGATTAAAATAGTACTTCAATACCATTTTATACTTGTTAGAATGGCCAAAATAAAATAAAAACCTGATGATACCAAATGCTTGTGAGGATGTGGAGCAAGAGGAATTCTCACTTATTTCTGGAAGGAATGGAAAATGTTACAGTCACTTTGGAAACCAGTGCCTTGGACTGCTATAAAAAATACTGTAGACATGAGAATTTATAAATAAATTTATTGCTCACAGTTCTGGATACTGGCAAGTCTTAGATTAAGACATCAGCAAATTTAGTGTTTGGTGGGGGCTTTTTCCTCATAGATGGTGTCTTCGTTGCTGCATCCTCCCATGGCAGAAAAGCCAGACACTCTCAAGCTTTTATACAAGGGTATTGATTCTGTCTATGACAGCAGAGCCCTCATGACCAAATCACCTCCCAAAGGCTCTACCTCTTAATACCATCACCATGGGCGTTAGGTTTTCAACATTTTAAAGGAACAAAAGCATTCCAGCTGTAACATTTTATTCCTGGTCCCCCAAAATTTATGTTCTTCTCACATGGAAAACACATTCATTTCATCCCAATAGTTTCAAAATTCTGAAGTCATTCTATAATCAACTCGAAAGTCTAAACTCCAAAGTCTCATTTAAATATTATCTAAATCACATGTGAGTGAGATGCAAGGTATGATTCATCCCAAGACAAATTTTCCTCCAGCTGTGAACCCACGAAATTAAACCAATTACATGCTTCCAAAATACAATTGTGTGACAAGCATAGAATAAACATTCCCATCATGGAAAAGAAAAAATAGGAAAGAAGAAAGCGGTAATTGGCAAAACCCAACAACACAAACAACATTAAATCTAAAGTTTCCAGAATAATCTTATTTGACTTAAAGCACCATCTTTTAGACATACCTGGAGAGGGGTGGAGCTCCTGACAGTCTGAGTGCCCCATTCCCGTGGCTTTGGTAGGAATAGCTCGTGCTATAGTTCTCACAACTGGAGTGACTGCCACTTTCAAGAGCCACATGCCAGTGCCTCTACCAATCTATTGTCTCAGGAGTGCCCCCCAACTCCATGTATCTAATGGGCATTGCCCAAGTGAATATTCTCTGCAGTGGCCCCACCCTTGCAGCAGTTTTCTACCTAGGCCCCAAAACTCTCCAGGACATCCTTTAAAACCTAGGTGGAAGCAGCTGTATTAGTCCATTTTCATACACTTATGATGAAATACCTGAGACTGGGTAATTTTTAAAGAAAAACAGGTTTAATGGACTCACAGTTCCACATGGCTGGGGAGGCCTCACAATTTCCTTCACAATCCATGGTGGAAAGTGAAGGAGGAGCAAAGGCACATCTTACATGATGGCAAGCAAGAGAGCATGTGCAGGGGAACTGCCCTTTATAAAACCATCAGATCATGTAAGATTCATTCACTATCACCAGAACAGCACTGGAAAACCCTCCCCCATTATTCAATTACCTCCCACCGCGTGCCTCCCATGACATGTGGAGATTATGCGAGCTACAATTCAAGATGAGACTTGTGTGGGGACACAGCCAAACCATATCAGCAGCCATGTCCTCACAGCTCTTGTACTCTGTGCACCTGTAGAGTTGGCACCATATGGCTGCTGCCAAAGTTTACAACTTGCTGCTCTCCTGAGAGGCAGCCTGAGCCAAACCTGGACCCACTTGAGCCAAAGCTGGGAGAGCTAAAACGCACTGTAACAGAATGTAGGGAGAGGAACCTTGAAATCATTTCTCCACCAAAGCCCTGGTGTCCTGGGGCCATGATTGGCTTGGCAGTGTGAAAATCTTCAAAACGCCTTTGGGGTAACTCTATTGTCTTCCACCCATACTAATCTCCTTATCAAATTGTTCACCTGACAACATCATTGGTGTTCTCTCCTAATCCTGCTTTTTCATTCTTTACAACATGTTAAGGCTAAGAATTTTCCAAAAATTTAAGTTTTGATTCCATCTTGATTACAAGTTCCATCTTTAATTCATTGTTCTCATCTTGCATTTCCCTATAAGCAGTCAAGAGAAGCCATGTGGCATCCACAACACCTTGCTTAGCCATTTCTCCCACCAAATATCCAATTTCATCACTCTTAATTTTCTCCTTTCACAAAACACTAGGACAGGAACACAATTAAGACAAATTATTTGCCACTATATAACAAAGATGACTTTTTGCCTGTTTCTAATAATTCATCTTTTTACTCCCATTTAAGATCTCATCAGAATGGCCTTTATTATTTATATGTCTGTCAACATTCCATTCACAGCCTCATTAGATAATCTGTAAGAAGTATGAGGCTCTCTCTACAGTTCCCCTCTTCTGAGCACTTGCCAGAATTGCCTTTAACACTGAGTTCAAGGAATCTACGTTTTTCCTCATGTGCACCTCCAAACTTTTCCAGTCTCTGCCCATTACCCAATTCTAAAGCCATTTTCACTTTTCTAGGCATTTTTTATGTTAGCACCTTACTTCCTGCTACCAGTCTATCTTAGTTCATTTGGACTGCTATAACAAAATACCCTAGACTGGGTAATTTATAAACATAAATATATTGTTTACCGTTCTGGAGACTGAGAAGTTCCAGATCAAAGTGACGGCAGATTTGGTGCTTGGTAAGGGCCTGTTCTTCATGGATGGTGCATTTTTGCTGTGTCTTCACGTGGAGGAAGGAGAAAACAAGTATCCTCAAGTCCTTTTATAAGGGCACTAATCCCATTCAAGAGGGTAGAGTTTTTCCTGATGTAATCACCTCCCAAAGACCCACCTCTTAACGTTATTGCCTTGAGGGCTAGGTTTTTAACATACACATTTTGCAAGAACACAAACATTCAGATCATAGCAGGAAGTTTATATCACTGAAAATAGTCCTACCATATGATCCAGCAATTACACTCCTAGGTAGTTACTCAATTGATATGAAAAATTTCTCCACATAAAAACTTGCATATAAATGTGGATAGCAGCTTTATTCTTAATTTACATGTATGTCTAATTTGAATATTTATGAGTATTATAAATATTACAGATATTCATATTATAACTGAATGTTCATAATTTATTCCAATTGCCAAAAACTAAAAGCAACCAAACTGCACTTCCATAGGTATAAATAAACAATGGTACTGCCATACAATGAAATAGAACTTAGTGATAAAGAGAAACAGGTTATTGAAATGCAAAGTGTCACAAATAAATTTTATATGTATATTGCTAAATGAGAGAAGCTGACGTAAAAATGTTACATGGTATATGATTACAGTTATATGACATTCTGAAAAAATCAAAACTGTAAAGGCAATTAAAAAATTAGTGATTGACAGAGGTTTGGGTGTGAAATGTGCTGGCTGAGTAGGCAAACATAAGCGGATTTTAGGATGTCAGCCTATTTGTATTATATTGTAATTGTGGATATAGTTTTGTAATTGTCAATACTAATTGAACTCCACAGCACAAAGAGTGAACTTTAATGTATACATATCTGTAAAATAGACAACCTGAAGAATCCCACAATGGAATGCAATATGTGACAAGAAAATCTAACTGTAATATAAATAGGTGATACAACCTCAGTGAAGGAGATGGGGGAAAATGTGCTGACTGAAGTGATTTTGGAAATGAATCTGCAAGATTAAGGACAAAAGAGGAACATGAAATCACTGCGCTCTACTTGCTAAAGTGGGGTAAGGGTTAATAATTGTACATATATATCTCTCGAAGTTGTTGATATATATAAATATAATATATGCTAAAAATGGAACAATGAAGCACATGGAAGAATGATGGTGGGAGCCAGGTTTCTCACTGTTGGAAAGGGAATTTACAGACAAGCAAAAAGAGGAGGCTATAATTATCTACATGATAATGCAGTAAAGTTGGCAGCATCAGTATAAATTCATGTTTAGCTTAACATAGATACAAATAATTACATATGGAAATATTTGTAGATACATGTATATACACTGCTAAGTATACTCACATATATTTCCTTCCTCTTTCAGCTGAAGACCTAAAAGCAACTGCACCAAAATAGCAACTAGCACACTTATGGCCCAGCCATTGGTTTCTAATAACATTCTACAATAAAAGAAACCACTCATTGGAGAAGTGCCATTCTAGAACTGAGACAGACAACATGCAAGCTGAGCCTGGAGCATTTTTAAAGTAACAGAATTATAAGGAAGTGTTAACAAACACAAAACCCCACAAAAACTCCACAATAATGAGGCTATATAAAAGGCGCAAAGGGGACATCTGAAAGAGCCCTCAATGCCAAAACTGAAACACTTTGAGCAACAAAATACTGTAATAATGAATAACAACTCAAATTATAAAATAATCATCCACCAGTGCAAATGATACAAATAAGTTATTAAATAAATAAATGAATAGGCAAACAGAGACATTTCCTGTCCAGAAAATTACAAATATTTTATGTAGATTCTGTGCCCTCAAGAGGTGGAACATAAATTCCTATTCCTTAAGTATGGGCTGAACACAGTAACTTCTTTCCAAATAGTAAACTATGGAAAGAAGGAGGTAAAGTGTAATTATACAATTAAGAAATCTGAGAAATTCAACCTCAGCCAAGCAGATGAGGTTGACATTAATACTGATAAGTCATGTTGAAAATATGTAACCTTGATATTACGTGATGGGAACTGTACTTTCCTCTGTGTTCTTCCTCACAAACCGTTAACACAAGTCTAATCAAGAGAAAAACATCAGATAAATGTCTACAAAGGGCATTCCATAAAATACATGTCCAGTGCTCTGAAACACTGTCAAGGTCATTAAAAATATGGACAGTCTAAAAAATGCCGCTGCTAAGAGGAATTTAAGGAAACATGATGACTAAATGTAGTGTGGAATCCTGGGTGGAATACCAGAACAGAATAAGGATGTTATAGGTACAAACTAAATAAATTTGAAAAAATGTGTACTTGGGTTAATAATAATTTCTTAATACTGGTTCATAAATTGTAGCATCTGTATCATCCTATAAGAAAGGCAATATTAGGGGAAAGTGGATGTGGGATAAGTATGGTAATTGTACCACATTTGCAATTTTTCTGTAAATCAAAACTCCTCTAAATTTAAAAGTTAAAAAATATATATACACACAAAATATATAGAACAATATTTTTAAGACATTGGAAGTCAGGCATAAGAGTTCAGTTACACCTGAAAGACTGATGAAATGTGAGATTCCCACTATGATTGCGTTCGTTACTACATCGAGAGACTCTAAAGCACAGCACAGGGAGTGGAAATGGAGTCAGTTCCTGGTAGTTTCAGATCTTATATTTGGAATAGCTGAAGATGTGACAAAAATTATTAGAACTAATAAATTCAGTAACATTGTAGGATACAAAAGCAACATACAAAACTCTGTAGCATTTCTATGTGTGAACAACAAACAAGAAATAATCCTATTTAAAATAGCTACAAATAAAATTAACTGTCTAGGAATAATTTTAACCAATGAAGTAAAATATCTCTCCTATGGAATCTGTAAAACAGTAATGCAAGAAATTGAAGAGGCCACACACACAAAAAGGAAAGATGTTTGATGTTCATAGATTGGAAGAATCAATATTGTTGAAATGTCCATACTATCTGATAAGGTTTGGATGTATGTCCCCACATAAATCTTGTATTGAAATGTAATCCCCAACATTGGAGGTGGGGTCTGGTGGGAGGTGAGGTCTGGTGGGAAGTGATTGGATCACAGGAACAGGTTCCTCATGAATGATTTAGCACCGTGCCTCTTGGTACTGTCCTTGCAATAGTGAGTGGGTTCTCATGAGATGTGGTTGTTTCAAAGTGTGTAGCACCTCTCCCCTTGCTCTCTTGTTCTTGCTTTCACCATGTGATGTGTCTGCTCTTCATTTGCCTTTTGCTATGATTGGAAGTTTCCTAAGCCTTCCCTAGAAGCAGATGTCACTATGCTTCCTGTATAGCTTGCAGATGCTTGAGCCAATTAAGCCTCTTTTCTTATAAGTTACCCAGACTCAGGTATTTCTTTATAGCAATATGAGAATGGACTAACAAAGAAAATTGGTACTAGACGTGGGGCATTGCTATAAAGATCCCTGAAAATGTGAAAACAGCTTTGGAATTGGATGACAGGCAGAGGTTAGAAGTTTGGAGAGCTCAGAAGAAGTTTGGAAAATTTGAACCTTGCCCATGTGGCAGAGAAAGAAAAAGCCTTTTTGTGAGAGGAATTCAAGCAGGGTGAGAAACAACCACTTGCTAGAGAAATTTTTGTAACTGAAAAGGAGCCAAATACTAATAAGCGAGAAAATGGGAAAAGGCCTCAAAATCATTTCAGAGATCTGCGAGCAGCCCTTCAATCACAGGCCCTGAGACCTAGGAGCACTGAGTGGTTTCCTGGCCAGGCCCAGGACCTCGCTGTCTTGTGGAGCATCAGTACATTGCTCTTTGCATCCACCCTGCTCCAGCTCTAGCCATGGCTTAAAAGGGTCCAAGTACAGCTCAGGCTGCCACTTTAGAGAATGTAAGCTATAAGCCTTGGCAGTTTCTATGTGGGGTTAAGCCTGCAGGCACACAGAGGGTAAGAGTGCATGAGGTTTGGTAGCCTCTGCCTAGATTTCAGAGAATATATGGAAAAGCCTGGATGTCCAGGCAGATGCCTGCCTCAGTGGCAGAGCCCTCACAGAGAAACTCTACTAGGGCAATGTAGAGGGGAAATGTGGGTTGGAGCCACCACCCAGAGTCCCCACTGGGGCACTGCTTAGTGGAGCTGTGGGAAGAGGACCATCATCTTCCAGACCCCAGAATGGTAGATCCATGGGCAGCTTGTACCATCAACACGGAAAAGCCACAGGTACTCCATGCCAATTCATGAGAGCAGCCACAGGGGTGGAGTTGCCCATGGCCTTGGGAGCCCCCCACCCCCCATACTAGTATGCCCTGGATGTGAGATATAGAGTCAAAAAAATATTTTGCAGTTTTAAGATTGAATAACTCCCATGCTGGGTTATGAACTTGTATGGGGTCTATAGCATGCCTCCACCTTTTATTTAAGCTAATTTCTCCCTTTTGGAATGAGAGTATTTACCCAATAACTATACTCCCATTTTATCTTGGAAGTAACTTACTTGTTTTTGATTTTACAAGATTCATATATGGAAGGGCTAGCCTTTTCTCAGACGACACTTTGTATGTTTGAGTTAACACTGGAACCAGTTAAGACTTTGGGGATTATTGGAAGAACATGATTGTATTTTGAAATGTAAGAACATGAGATTTGGAAGGGGTCAGGGTGGAATGATGTAGTTTGGATGTGTGTCCCCAGCCCAAATCTCATATTGAAATGTAATCCCCAAGGTTGGAGGTGGGGCCTGGTGGGAGGTGATTGAATCATGGCAGCAGATCTCTCATGAATGGTTGATCCCCATCCTCCTCAGTACTGTCCTGGTAAAAGCGAGTGGGTTTTCATGAGATCTAGCTGTTTAAAAACATGCAGCACCTCTCCCTTTGCTCTCTTGCCCCTGCTTTTACCATTTGATATGCCTGCTCCCACTTTACCTCCCACTATGACTGGAGGCTTACTGAGGCAGTAACAGATGCCACTATGCTTCCTGTACGACTCCAGAACCATGAGTCAGTTAAACCTCTTTTATTTGCAAATTATGCAGTCTCAGGTATTTCTTTGTAGCAATGTAAGAATGGAGAGGTACACTACCCAAAACAATCTACAGATTTAATGTAATCCGTATAAAAATACCAATGACATTCTTCACAGAAATCACAAAAATAATTCTAAAATTGATATGGAGCCACAAAAAGCCCCCAAACAGCTAAAGGTCTCCTGTGCAAAATGAACAAAACTGGATGAATTATATAACCTGACTTTAAATTATATAACAGAGCTATAGTAGCCAATACAACATGACACTGACATAAAAACAGAGATATTGACCAATGGAACAAACAGAGAACCCAGAAATTAACCAGTACATCTTCAGTGAACTAATTTTTTGACGAAGATGCTAAAGACATACATTGGAGGGAAAGACAGTCTCCTCAATAAATGGTGCTGGAAAAACTGGATATTCAGATGCAGAAGAATGAAACTAGATGCCTACTTCTCACCATATAGACAAAATCAAAAGAGATTAAAGGCTTAAGTCTATGATGAACTTTTCTTCCTCAATCTACGAAACTCCTAAAAGTAAATATTGGGGAAACTCTCCAGAATTTGGCCTAGGCAAAGATATCTTGAGTAATATCTGAAAGCACAGGCAACCAATGCAAAAATGGACAAATAGAATCACATCAAGTTAAAAGCTTTTGCACAGCAAAAGAAACAATCCACAAAGTGAAACAATCCACAACTCACAGGATGGGAGAAAGTATTTGCAAATTATCCACCTGACAACTAATTAAAAACCAGAACATGTAAGGAGCTCAAAAAGCTTGATAGAAAAAAATTGCAATAATCAGATTTAAAAATGGACAAAAGATTTGAACAGACATTTTCAAAAGAAAACATACAAATGGCAAACAGGTATATATGTTCAACATCATTGATCATCAGAGAAATTTCCTGATGAAAAACCTACAATGACAGGTAATCTCACCGCAGCTAAAGTGGCTTTTATCCAAAAGACAGGCAATAACAAATGCTGGCAAAGGTGTGGAGAAAAAGGAACCTTCATGCACTGTTGGTGGGAATATAAATTAGTAAAGCCACTATGAAGAACAGTATGGAGGTTCCTCAGAAAATGAAAATGTAGAATTGCCATGTGATCCATCAATCCCACTGCTAGAAACATGCCTTTAAAAAAGTAATTCAGTATATCAAAGTGATGTCCATACTCTCATGTTTGTTACAGCACTCTTCACAATAGCCAATATTTGGAAGCAAACTAAGTGTCCATCAGCAGTTGAATAGACAAAGAAAATTGTGGTTTTTATACACAATAGGATAGTATTCATCCATAAAAAACTGAAATTCTACCTTTTTCACCAACATGAAAAGAACTGGGGGACATCAGGTTAAGTGAAATAAGCCAGTCACAGGTAGATAAACTTCTCATGTTCTCACACATTTGTGGGAGCCAAAAGTTAAAACAATTGAACTAATGAAGATAGAAAGTAGAATGATGGTTATGAGAGTTTGGGAAGGGTAATGGTAGATGTGGGGATGATTAAATAATACAAAAATAGAATGACTAAGATCTAGTATTTGATAGCGAAACAGAGTAATTACAGTCAAAAAATTTATTGTACATTTAAAAATAACTAAAATAATATAATTGGAATGTTTGTAACACAAAGAAATAACAAATGCTTGAGGTAATGGATATTCCATTTATCCTGATGTGATTATTGTGCATTGTATGCCTATATAAATATATCTCATGGACTCCATAAATATATATATATATATACCTACTCATAAAAATGAAAAAATAAAATATATTCAAACCATAGCAAACCATGAGGAGAAAAAAAATCATTGAATAAAACCAGACTGAAAATGGGTAGGTATTAGAATTAGAAGACAAGGATGTCAAACATTAAATAGTTATTTTAACAATATTTTATAAGAGGAAGTCAGAGGAAAGATTACATGTTAAAAAAAGACAACGGACATATTAAAAAAATAAAACACACGTGAAGTTCTAGAAAGCAAAATTAAAATATCAGATGAAAAAATACACTAGATGAAATTAACAGTAAATCAAACATTGCTGGAAACAAGATTAATTTAAAGACAGCAAAGGAAACTACCCAGATCATCTATCAAGATTAATGATGTGGTGAGTCCATCACATGGCAGGGGTGGTCAACAGCAATCAAAAGCTTCATTTAGTAATTACACCAAAAGTGGATCCATCTCTCAGTAGTGGATTCATATCTTTAACAGCTTTGAATGAATAATTACATATAATGAATTGCACATATTTGTATTATATAATTTGATAAGTTCACCATATATATATATACCTGTGACCTTGCCACCATTGTCAAGAAAATACATATATCTGTTACCTCCTTAAGTTATCTTGTAATGCTTTGAAATACCTGTTCCTGCCACTACTACCCACCCTTATGTTTTCTATGATTTTATTTAAGTGGAATTATGCCATATCTACCCATTTTGTCTGGCTTCTTTTGCTCAAATGAAGATATTGTGGCAAAATCTCTTTCAAGACCTCCTCTGAAATTGCCCACAAGATTTAAGTGCCAACAGTGTCCCAAGACACAATACGGAAATGGCACTCTGCATCTTTTACTTTATCAAATTATTTCCTTTATCTACATGTATTTATTTTATTTGAAACTACATGTGGAGTTTTTGTATCTCTTCTTAACTCTTCTTTTCCACTTCCACTGTTCATTTACTTTCTTATTTCCTGATGGAGCACAGCTGCATTTATAATTTACTGGTAGGTATAGTTGGCAATCTCTCAAGTCAACTCAAAAGAACGCATACTTCAAATATTTATCATTTTTCAGGTGTTTTATTGGATGATTTTTTCAGGTGTTTTATTGGTGAGGAGGTTTTAAAAATTGGGAGTGAAAATAGTCCAATTACATTGGTATTATGGACAATAGACTCAGGCTTATTCGATTTCTGCCCCAGACTCATTAGAGCTTCAGAGTTGTATATGTGCACAGGACAGTTACTGAGCATGAACACACGTGGTATTTTTCTTTTATTTTGTTGAGTTTCTATTTATTTCTCTTTGTTGGTTCATTTTCCCAGTCAACCATTTCTATTGGAGACTTTTGGGTCTCGCATTTATTACCTCATAAAAGAGCACCACAATTCACCATGTAGCAAATGGACTCTGGTATCAGGCACACTGAGCACTTTGATTGTGAATGAGAGGGAGGATGCAGGTAAGTTGGCCTAGAATGTTCAGGACATTTCTTTTACTTAAGTGATTCAGGCTTAAGTAAAGAGTTCATAGTAAGCAGAGAAAATTGCTGTATTTCATGCCCCCAGAATCTGAGCTTTTAATGTTTGCATGTAGATTAATGGATCTTCTAATTTAGCAACTAAGGGAACTAGGGGGTAAACAAGAATGCATGTGTCTCAATGTTTAGTCAGCCAATGGTTTTGCTAGGTGGATTACATATGGAATTGCTATTAAAAGACAATGTAGGGAGGAGTGAGACAGCAGGGACTGAAATAGGAGGAGAGATAAGTAAAGACAAAGACAGACAGACACAGAGATACAGATAAAGAGAGAACACAAGAGAATTCTAAAAAGCAAGTTTTACTCATTTTACCATGAAAAACTTAGCAGTTAAGCATTGGCACACATTAGCCACACAGAGCAAAGAGACAAGAGAAAAATATATTGGAAAATGACAGATCAATTTTTCATCTTAGGGAAGAATAAAATGTTTGATCTTGACTCATTCATAGAGAAGAGGTATGAGAATAGTTAGGCAGAAATCAGGTGTCTAGAATGTTTTCCTCTAGAGACAATTCTGGAATACTTTTACTAAAATATATGAAAATAAGGAATAGATTATTCAAATTGTATACGTATTAAATCATCCCTCTCATTTTGACAGTATACTTTATTACACAACTGTCACATGTTGACTTTAGTTGATATTTTATAAAGCTTTATAACCATTTTATTACAAATATTTTATCTTTATTATATTTAGCAGTTAATTTTGTTTAGAAGAACAAAATAAAGTTCACATTCAATTGAGTAAATACAAAATAAAATAATAAAATAGCAAGTAGTAATGAAAATCTTTAGTACCAATATCTCTTTAAAAAATTGTTGTGCACTTTTGATAACTTGCTCTTGGTCTAAGTAATAAATTCTGTTTCTAGTCCATTGTCTCTGGAAAGCTGTGTATTTGATAATTTATATATTTTAAAAGATTTTTATTTATCTCAAAGTGTGTAATCACGTGTGTGTGTGTATATATATATATAGAATTTTATGTATATTATGGTGTATTATTTCTTGTTCATGGGTAAAGTAATCATGAAAAATCTTGTATAAAATAGAGTCTATGATGAGATAGAAAGTGTCTTGAACTGCACCCCAAAAACTTGTCATCCCTACTATCTTCTGTCTGGTCATACTCCTATTCACCATTCTCAACTACTCATAAGTGCCCTGCCCTTGTTTAAACTGCCAGTTTACACTTTTCCTTCAAACCATCATAACTGATATCTCCCGGTTTTACCTCAAACCGCCACCCTTAAGTCTCTCTTAAAGTGGGTAAATGATATTTGCTGACAGGGTACACTCCAATACTTTCACCCTGATGAAGTCCTATTCTTTACTTTTATACTCACTCTTATTCTCGTTCCCGTTTTCATGCCACCCTCTACCTCTCGCCAGATATCTCCACCACACTATCAATCTCACTCACTCTCTCCTAGCTGCTTCTAATCCTTCTTTAACAAACAATTGCTGGCTTTGCATTTCCCTTTCCTCCAAAATCGCCAAGGCCTTGGCATACTCACTGATAAAAAAGGAGGACACTGTATATTTTTAAATTAAGAATGTTGTTTTTACCTAAATCAATCTGGCCTGGAGTATAACAACATAAAAAACTCGAGGATAGAGCCCAAAAACTCGCCAACCAAGCAAGTAATTATGCTTAACTCCCTTGGGCACTCTCTAATTGGATGTTCTGTGTCCTCCCAATTCTTAGTCCTTTAAGATCTGTTTTACTCCTTCTCTTATTCGGACCTGTGTCTTCCGTTTAGTTTTTCAATTCATACAAAACTGCATCCAGGCCATCACCAATCATTCTATATGACAAATGCTTCTGCTAACAACCCCACAATATCGCCCACTACCACAAAATCTTCCTTCAGCTTAATCTCTCCCACTCTATGTTCCCACACTGCCCCAATACCTCTTGAAACAGCCCTGAGAAACTTCACCCATTATCTCTCCATACCACCCCCAAAAAAATTTTCACTGTCCCAACACTTCAATACTATTTTACGTTATTTTTCTTATCGATATAAGAAGAGAGGAATGTCAGGCCTCTGAGCCCAATCCTGCACATATACATCCAGATGACCTGAAGTAACTGAAGAATCACAAAAGAAGTGAAAATGGCCGGTTCCTGCCTTAACTGATGACATTACCTTGTGAAATTCCTTCTGGCTCAGAAGATCCCCCACTGAGCACCTTGTGACCCCCACCCCTGCCTGCCAGAGAACAACCCCCTTTGACTATAATTTTCCATTGCCTACCAAAATCCTTATAAAACAGCCCCACCCCTATCTGCCTTGGCTGACTCTCTTTTCAGACTCAGCCCACCTGCACCCAGGTGATTAAAAAGCTTTATTGCTCACACAAAGCCTGTTTGGTGGTCTCTGCACATGGACACGCATGACATTAGTGATCTCCTTTCCAAACATGAAAAGAGCTAGAGTACTGATGGTTTTCACCAACATAGAAAAGTTGAATGTTTCAAATCACAGTTTAGAGTCTCTTGTGATTACTTTCTCTGCTGTATATTGTGTAAGAAGAAATACCTAAAGAAATACAAAAAGCATTTTTTGATAGAAAAACCTAAATGGAAAATCCCATGAAGGAGAAAATAAACATTAAAAAATCTAAACACACATTAGAAAAATCAAAATTAGAATTATTGAATAATTATATAGTTATTTTAATTTTATCTTAGATACAATGTCATAAGCAATTTGATGTAGGGCAATAAAAAACCCTTTAATACTAATGAATAATCAATCTGTAGTATAATTTTAAAATAAATGTTAATGGATTATTAAGTACATAGAAATATTTGCCCTGATTAACTAAACTTTCTTCTTTATCAGCAAAAGTTTAAATCTTAGAAATACCGTTATTTATCATCACCAGGAGAAAGAATATTTAGGATTATTTTCCTTAGAAAATAGTCTATATGTTGATTGTACATGAGCTCTCCTTTTCTCTCACATGTTACTTATTAACTTATTGCTTTAAAAAACTTATTGCTTTTATACTCTGATCCAACAAGTAGGAAATTAGTCATGAATGAAAGATATATTGAACACAGAAAAGACTGGTACTTAACATTATTTCATACAGGGGAAGTATTAAATCTGGAATTCTGATGAAAGTCTAGATCAATGCTGTCTAATAAAGGTGTAATGTGAGGCTCAGATTTAATTTTAAATTTTCTAATAGCTACATTAAAAAAAGCAAACAGAAAATGTGAAATTATTTAACTCACTACATCAACAAATAATTGTTTATATAATCTATATTAAAAACAATTTTACATTATTTTTTCTCTAAAATTCTTTGATATCCTCTATTTTACACCTAGAGCATTACTTAATTTTGGTAGCAAATGTCCATCAGAAAACTTTATCTGAATTGCAGACTTCATAATATTTACAATATAAAAAGTAGATTCACATACACAGGTTGCTCCAAATATACTTCAAATGTTCCAATCAGAACCAAAAATTGATTTTAAAATTTTAGTTAAATACAATTAAACAATATTAAAACATCAGTTTCTCAGTTGCCATGACCATAATATAAAATTTTAGTAGTCATATGTGGCTGGTGGCTACCCTATTGACAACTACAGGCTCTTTCTTCCAAAAACCCACAACTCCATCACCTGGAAGGCACTGAGGACACAGAATAATTTACTTTACAATCAAATGGGAGAGACAGACAAAAAAAAAATCAGATCCAATTTATGAGTAGTGTCTAAGATAGAGGTATGCATTGGGCATTGTGGGAAAATGTAAAATCACATTAGCAATGATGTCAATTAAAGAGCAATGATAGAGAAATGATGTCAGATAACATACTAGGAAGATACAGGCCCTTGCTTCCCAATGGAAACATTAAATAAACAGCTAAACCTGATGAAAATAACTTTATATGAGCTCTAAAAATGAGTCCAAATCTACAACAACCAAGTAAGTGCCTGACGAACAAAAAAACATATTTAAAACAACAGAAAAATTTCTTAGTATTTTTATTCATTCATGCCCCACATCCTCTTTAAAATGGTGTGAATTGGGGAGTTTAGCAGTCCAATTCTAATTCTCTTCTGCAAATGGCAGAGAGCAGAATAGAACAAATTTGCAGTGCTATAACCAGTATGTCGGCTGCTGGAGAGATTGATCTCTGTGAAACCTAACTCAAATTTAATATGGCCTACAGTAGCTCAGATCTCAGTCTATGAGAAATCATGAAAACCAGCTGGGCCTGGCTAGTGAAAACTGCAGGATGCCAAAGACACACATACACCAAGTGCAAAAGATGTTTGATTTAGGAATGTGATAGAACATCAAAGTTCCCAAGATGAAGCAGGAGTGAGACACATGGAAATAAAGAAATTTTAAAACAGCCATGTATATAGCAGCATTGGATTAAGAAGACAGACATATACCCAGGGAAGATGCATGCCCAGACAAGACCTGAGAAGACCATGACATCAAGTTGATTAGTTAGGATTGTCTTTTGCATGGAGCCCATCTGCAAAAACTGGAAGAGATGGCTGTTCATAGGCTTAAGATTTACTAGACAAAAACTTTAAAACAACTGTCTTAAATATGCCCAAAGAGCTAAAAAAATATGGATGAGTAACTAATAGAAATCAAGAAAATGATATATAAACAACATGAGAATATCAACAAATAGAAATTATTTTTAAAATAACTTGAATAAAATTGCTGAAAAATATAACTGAATGGAAAAAAAATCACTAGAGAATTTCAATGTCAGATTTGAACGACAGAAGATAAAATAAGCAAATTTGAAAACAAGTAATTTGTAATTACCAAATTGGAAGAGAAAAAAGAAAAATGAAGAAAATAAAACAGAGTCTAAAGGAGCTATGGAACACCAAATTGTAGGCAGACCACTATACATATTATGGAAGTCTCAGAACGAGAAGAGACAGGGAAATAAGTTAAAGGGTTATTTAAAAAGCAATGTCTGAAGACTGTATATTTGAAGAAAGACTTAGATATACAAACACAAGAGGGTCAAATAACTTTAAGCAGCATGGTCCCAAAGAGACTCACACCAAGACACATTATAATCAAACCGTTGGAAACCAAAGTCAAGGAGAGAATCTTGAAAGTGTCAAGAGAAAAGTGACTCATTATATCCAAGGAATGCTCAGTAAGATTTCTCAAGAGAAATCCTAGAGGCAAGAAGGTAGTGAAATGACATCGTTAACATGCTGGAGTGGTGGGAGGAATTGTTAACTAAGGATTCTACATTTAAAACTGTCCTTCAGAAATGAGAAATAAGTTAAAACCCTCCTTGATAAACAAATGCTGAGCTCATTACCATGTATGTGTCTTACAGGAAACGTTAAAGGGAGTCCTTTAAGTTAAAATGAAAGTAGACTAGATAGTACTTGCATTTATACAAAAATATTAAAAGTTTTCCAGTAAAGAAAAACACATGGACAAACATAGAAACAAATAATAATTTAATTTTGGCTTGTAATTTAACTTTTTATTCATCTACATGATTTAAAACACAAAAGTGTATAAACTAAATACAAATAGCCACCAAAAGGTACACTGTATAAAAAATATAATTTGTGACACCAGTAACATAAAATGTGAGAGGTGGAGCTACAAAGGAGTAGAGTTTTTATATGCAACTGAAGCTAAGTTAGCATCAGGTCTAAATATATTCTTATAACTTTAGGATGTTATATGTCATTTCTAAGGTAATTAAAAATAAAATATACATTGAGTATATGCCAAAGGAAATAAGAAAGGAGTCAAAACGTGTCATTACAAAACTCAACTAAACAAAAAGGATGTAGTATGGGAGGAAATGAGAGACATAAAAAGACATATAAAACACAGAAAACATTTAACAAAATGCAAAAAGTCCCTTCCTATCAGTTAATCACTTTAAATGTAAGTGGGTTAAACTTTTCAATCAAAAGACATAGATTGACAACATGGATAAAACAAACAATAGAGCTCAATTATGTGTGTCTACAAGAGACTCACTTTAGATCTAAGAACATAAATAGTTGAAAGTGATAGAATGAAAAAAAGACATTCTATGCAAATCATAACCAAAGAAAGCAAAGATGTATTTACAAAGATCATACAAAGCAGAGTAGAAGTCAAAAACTGTTGTAAGAAAAAAGGAGGATATTACATGTTTTTATTATATACATAATAACAAGCCAATTCACCAAAAATATTTAAGAATTATATATTCACCAGACATCAAAGATTCTCAATATATAGTGCATGAGGTTTTATCACACTATTTAGAGCAGTACACAATTAAAAACTTATGAATTATTTATTTCTGGAAATTTTCATTTAATATTTTTGGACCACAATTGACTGCAAGTATTGAAACCACAGGAAGTAAAGCCACAGATAAGGGAGGAATACAGCTAAGAGTTATAGTGGGGAAATGGGGTGTTACTGTGTAGTTGGCACAGATTGATATAATGAGTTCAATGGATATAGAGTTTAGATACGAAAAGTGTTCTGGAGATTGGCTGCACAACAGTGAGAACATACCTAATACCACTGAACTGTACACTTATAAATGATTAAATGGTACATTTTATACAATGTATATTTTACCACACTAAAACTATTACTACACTAAAAATATAAAGGAATAATAGAGATGAAGTAATAAAAAGTGATTCCCGGATTTCATTTTTTGAGATGGAGTCTCACTCTGTTAGCCAGGCTAGAGTGCAATGGCATGATCTTGGCTCACTGCAGCCTCTGCCTCCCAGTTTCAAGCGATTCTCCTGCCTCAGCCCTCCAGGTACCTGGGACTATAGACCTGCGCCACCACACCCAGCTAATTTTGGTATTTTTATTAGAGATGGGGTTTCTCCATGTTGGCCAGGCTGGTCTTGAACTCCTGACCTCAGGTGATCCACCTGCCTCGGCCTCCCAAAGTGCTGGGATTACAGGTATGAGGCACCATGCCCGGCCTCCTAGATTTCTTAAATAGTGAAAAGACTTATTAATTCAACCAGTTGTTCAATATATGACTAAAAATATCTTATGTATTATCTCTGAACAATGATAAATTTATTTTTGCTTTGTGTTCTAAGTCCCCCCTCACCCCTAAGACATTTAAACAAATCAAAATCAACTATTAGATTATTTTGGGGGTTTCTGTCTCAGTCTATGTGCTGGGGAAGGGAACTGAGGCAGACCTGGTGGGGCAGACCTATTATTTTCACCTTCCACGAGCTATTGTTTTATGTTAAGATTTTCAATAAATATTTGTTGAATATAATGCATTTTCAGAATGACCTTAAATGATATTATTTATATATATGAGTTAGTAATATTTCCAGTTTTTTAGATTCTCTCTTTCTCCTTTCTCTCTCTGCCTTTCCATCTGCCACTATTCCTACCTCTTTTCTTTCTTCCTCCGTCTTTCTCTCTCACTATAATTTTTGCTACGGTAGAGCAGAAAAACAGTGCTAACCTATGGTCTAAAGTTAATAGAACCTATGGTTGTAAATCATACATAAATAAAACATGAAGTGAATAAAAGCACAGTTATGAAACCGACATAATTTTAGTTGTTTTGTCTTATAACAATAACCTCCCAGTAGGAAAGAGACCTGTATTTGATCTTAAGTAAAAATGGATAATAATGAAGTTTGATTTGCTATATTACCCCCTTAATGTCACTTGTTATTCGTGCAGAAATATGCAAGCTTTGACTCTGCAGTATGTAGCCAGTAACACAATTTCAATAGAATATTGTATATTATGACTTTCAGCAAGATGTTTAATATTGAGTTGCTTGTTCTTTCACAGTGAATTAGAATAAGAAATGCTTCAAGAAAATTGAACCTAGATTAGCATTTCAGGCTTCAGTTATTCCTTAGTTTCTCTTTTAATGTAGTATGTAGAAATACTTATCCTTCCACTTCTCTCCATTTCTTTCCCTATCAAGGTTTACTCTTTTGCTTAGCTGATATGTCCTTTTCTTCTGAACTTAAATTCATAGACAAAAGAAATATTTTTACATCTTCTTATTCTATGTACATCATGTTTCCAACATTAATTGCAACTCAAGCAGCATGAAAAGAACTGACATTTACAGTGAGGAAGAAAAATAGATTCCAGAGTAACTTCAAGATACCAATGTAAATTAAATAAAAATTGGGAGAACTAGATTTTTTTTTCACATGAATAGATATTTTCTCACAGAATAAATACAAGTTTGCTTGAGCGGAAAAACCACTGATTGGCAAAAGACAGGAGAAAGGCTGTCCTATTTTACATATAAATGAAATATGTTTTCAAAAATACGTATATTAAAGTTATAGAAACAATTTGAACTATTAGAAAGAATCTCTAGCCCCTCCTGCCCCAAAATCTACCATCCTAATTAATGAGTGATTTTTTTTTTCTGCTTATAACAACATTTAAAAAATAAATTCAACCAGGCGTGGTGGCTGACGCCTGTAATCCCTCCACTTTGGGAGGCCAAGGCGGGCAGATTATTTGAGGTCAAGAGTTCTAGACCAGCCTGACCAACATGGTGAAACCCCCTCTATACTCAAAATACAAAACATTAGCCAGGTGTGGTGGCGCATGCCAGTAATCCCAGCTACTTGGGAGGCTGAGGCATGAGAATCATTTGAACCCCGAAGGCAGAGGTTGCAGTGAGCCAAAATAGCACCACTGCCCTTCAGCCTGGGTATCCAAACAAGACTCTGTCTCAAAAAATAATTAATTAATTAATTAATTATAAATAAATCCACCCTTATTCTTTCTGCAAAAAATAAGCAAGATCTAAAGTATAAATTGAAGCTTTACTTTCAAAGAAGAGAATAATATTAAAATCAACAGCAATGATTCTTTTAATACTTTTGCTATCTAACTATATAAAAGTTAACATATCGAAGATGAGTATTTCATCATAGCTTTTTGTAGTAGAGAAAAATAATTTAATTTAAATACTTGTTATAAAATGATATTAGCATCCTGATAATATATTATATATAAAGACAAACATCAATACAATTCTTCACCTTCCAGGCTCTACTGGTAAGTTGCAAATAGATACTTTATTATTTTATTTAAATGTGCATAATTTAGATACCTGGAGTAAGTAGTCATAGCCCACGTTTTAAAAAGATTGGTGTAATTTTGCCATTTTATACCAAAAAAAGCCTGAAATTTTTCTGAGTTGTGGTAGCTGTATTTCATTAATTTAACTGTAAACATATTTGTAATCAGAAGCCTATACGGGGTAATGTTTATTTTAATTAAAAGTTGTCTGCAACTAAAGTGTTCAAGAAGGACATGATTTCAAAGTTCATATTTTTCAGAGAAAATATTTCTCTGGAATTGTAAGTAAATTAAGTGTTTCATGTATAATGGTATCTGATGAATGATATAAATAGAGAGAGGGAGAGAGAAAGAGAGAGAGAGAGGGAGAGAGAAAGAGAGAGAGAGAGGGAGAGAGAAAGAGAGAGAGAGAGAGAATCTGTCTGTTTGGGTAGCTTTAACAGAAGTACCATAAACTAGTTGGCTTATAAACAACTCATGTTTATTTTGGAGTCTTGGAACTTCAAAATCGAGGCACTGGCATATTCAGTGTCTCACGTCTGGTGAGGGCCTCACTTCACCTCATAAATGGTATCTTCTTGATGACAAGTGGCAAGGATACTCACTGGAGCTTCTTTTATAAGGACACTAATCCCACTATGAAGGCTCAGCTCTCATGATCTAATCACCTCTCATGTTCCCCATCTCCTAATACCATCACCTTGGTGGTTAGGACTCCAATGTATGATTTTTTAGTGAATACAGACATTTTGGTCATAGTAGATAAATAGGTACATAGAAGATAGACATAAGGGAGGCAGATATATGTGTGTGTGTGTGTATATATATATATACATATATATATACCATTTTTCTGTGAAAACATATCTTTATGATATTTATTAAATTATTGATTCTGTTAAAATACTTGATGTGATGATGACTTAGAAATGATTGCTAGGAATGACATTGAAACTATCAACTGATTTAGGTAGATTACAGAGCTGTAATTGATTATATGCACTGTCATTAAGCCAAACTTAAATACTTGTCTACAGGATACAAATAGATTATTCTTGCCTTTATGAATTAAAAAATAATAGTACGAAGCATTCTAGCTTATGTAGATTGTTGAGCCATTATAGATTATAGAGTATTTTCTGATTTTCAATATTCATCATTTATTACAGATTAAAACATTTGAGTGTGACCGTTTTTCTCATAATAAAGATGAAATACAGATCTCAAGCTAGGAAAGGAAGATACCAGGAATATTTGTGTATGGCATGTGACACAGAATCTTCAAATAAATATGCACTTTATATAAATTTCATAGAACCACATGAACAAAAGAGTTTGCAAGAACACAGGCGATGGTTAATTTCTTGTGTCATCTTGGCTAGAGTATGGTGCCTTGTTGTTTGTTCAAACAATAGTCTTGATATTGCTATTAATGTATTTTTACATGATGAATATTTACAATCAGTTGAACTAAATTAAAGCAGACTATACTCCCTAATGTGGGTGGGATTCAAACAATCAGTTGAGGGCTGTAGAGCAATATTTACCCAATGCCTATATACTCATTATACCTTGGAAGTAACTCATCTGCTTTTTATTTTACAGGCTCATAAGTAGAAGGGATTTGCCTTGTCTCAGATGAGACTTAGGACTGTGGATTTTTGAGTTAATGCTGGAATGAATTAAGACTTTGGAGGACTGTTTGGAAGGCATGACTGTATTTTGAAATGTGAGAAGGATATGAGATTTGGGAAGGATTGGGGGTGGAATGATGTTATTTGGACCCATGTCCCTACCCAAATCTCATGTCAAATTGTAATCCCCAGTGTTGGAGGTGGGGCTTGGTGGGAGGTGATTGAATTATTGGAGTGGATTTCCCCCTTGATAATCTCCTTGCAATAGTGAATGAGTGCTCATGAAATCTGTCTGTTTAAAAGTGCATTGCATCTCCCCACCTTGCTCTCTTCCTCCCGATCTGGCCATGTGAAGTGATGCAACCCCAGAAGCAGAAGCCACTGTGCTTTCTGTACAGCCTGTGGAACCATGAGCCAATTAAAATCCTGTATTATAAATTATCCAATCTCAGATACTTCTTCATAGCAGTGTGAAAATGGATTAATACAACCACCAAATTACTACATATTAATACACTGTTGTTGCAGTTACTCTCTCTTATTTGCTTTCCTTTGAAAATATTAGTTTTCATGTTTTGATCTCTTTTTGGTTTTTACATGCCCTCATTTATTAATTCTCTAAGCATTATTATAACCTATAATAAAGAAAAAGCAAAAGAGTTGGATAGAAAGACAAAAATATGTTACTAAAACTAGGGTTGACTGTTTAATAAGAGAAGCTTGAAGAAATTCAGTTTTGTAATTTGTATTTTTCTCACTATTTAAGCAACTTCAGTCAAGACCATCCATCAAACAGTATGGAGACATCCATGTGGAAGTCCTAGCTTCCAGTTAAATAGGGCAATTATTTTGTTGTTGATTATGTTGTTATTTATCTGTTTTTCCTTACTTCCCTGAAGGAAGAACTACTCCTTGGAATACTGAAACTAGAAAAACATCAATGCTAAGAGATGTAGAAAATGGGAACACATTTTTTTTTTTTTTAAAGAATCATTAGGAAGAATTGTGAATGGTGACATACTCACACAACATGGTTTCTGAAATATATTTTAAAATGTGAGAAGTAATACTACATCATATAAAGCCTTATATAGGTACACTGCCCAAATTCACAGTGTTCTATTTCTCTTTCCTCATTTTTTTATTCAGTCATTTATTTATACACATATGAGCTATCACATCTTTTTTTATTATAATCCAAAGCAAGATTATTAATGTTTTGCTCAAATCATTCCAAAGGTATCCATTAGGAGCTGTTTTATTTTGGCTTCTCTGATCTTTGTCATTGCTCATCTTTTTGTTTGGGAGCTATTCCTTCCTTTCAGATACTACAAGATGCTACAGACTTATCTTTTTTTTTTTTCTAGCTGTATTTTTAGAATGTCATATTTACAAAGACCTTAGATCTTTATATTTGAGAATAAAATGAAAAAACCCAGGTCTTTGCTCAGTGTTGGTTGGGTGCCACTGTTCCTGGGACTCCTTGGGAGACAGAGCTAGGAAACATATGTATGAATACTAACCTCTGCATTCACACATTTGTGTATGCACATCTATATCTATACTGTCTGTAAATCCGTATGTACTTATACTAAGCAAAACGTGAATTTATACTGATATCTCCCATGCTGACTTAGCACCACGTGATTCATTCTAGGCTTCATCCTTTGTTTACCTGTAACTTCCCTCCCAGACAGTGAGAAAACTCACTGTTGCCCTTTACCTTCCATTTGTTCAGCCCTAATGTATATGTAAAGCAGTTTCAGAATTGTTAACCTGAAACCGCATGAGAAAAGACCGACTACAGTGTTTATATAAAGTTCCTTTTCTCTTTAGCCTTATAGTTTTCAGTCAAAACAATATTTTACAAGGTTACTCCTATCGGTTCCGTTTTATTGCTCACCTCCTTCAATGAGGTTATGGCACACACTTGTAGTACAACTAAATTATTTTCCCCCAGTCTTCAGTATGTTTTTTATGTATTTGGAAAATTTATATATGTACTATGCAAATTGAGAACACATATATGCTACATGAGTCATCATTTCTGTCAACACATAGGATATAGAAAAAGCTTATTTACAAATAATAGTGTTTGGTCTACATTTTTTCATGCCTTGGACTTTTTACTGATGTGATGATGTCACATTTTTCTATTTCTTATATATTGAATATACACAATAGGTATTAAATAATTTATTTTAATTAAGCACAGATGTACATATATTTATATATTAATTTGAAAATTCATTTTTAATTTTATTTTTATTATTCCTTGAACTAAGAATAATTTCATATTTTTTAATTAAATAAATATTAAATGATCACATATTGATATTATTATATTTGTCAAAATATTTCTGAACAAATGTGATGGGACTGTTCGTGGTATCAATATATTTGCTAATCATAACCATAATTTAGAATACACAGCTTGTATATATGCTTTCATCATTATAATCCTAGTAAAAATGGAGATGGCAAGACTATTTTTATAGCAAAGACACAATATTTCACTAGAAAATAGAAACCAAATAATAAATAATTACTATTACTACATTTCAAAATACTACATTTCAAATACTGAAACAGTGCTCTTTACCTTGTCAACATCTGATACAATTTTCTAAATCATAAATATAAATTAAGTGTATATTCTTAAATTGTTTTTAAATTTAGAAGTTTTTTATGGTGTTAAAATTTATATGACATGGAATTTACCATTTTAACCATTTTTTCACTCTCAATATTTTTTATTGATACATAATATTTGTAACGTATTTACGGGGTACATGTGATATCTTGCTGGATGCATAGAATGTGTAATGATTAAGTCAGGATATTTAGAGTATCCATCACCTCACTATTTATCATTTCTATGTGTAAGAAACATTTCAAGTCCTCTCTTCTAGATATTTTGAAATACACAATACCTTGTTGTTAACTATAGTCATCCAACCCTGTTATCAAACTTATTTATCTAACTTTATGTTTGTACCCATTAACCAAGCTCTTTCATTATCTCCCTATCCCTCACACACACCATTCTCAGCTTCTGATATCTATCATTCTACTCTCCACCTTCCTGGGATCAATAGTTTGAGCTCCCACATATGAGTGAGAATATGTAATATTTGTTATTCTGTGCTCTGCTTGTATCACTTAACATGATGACTTCCAGTTCTATCCATGTTGCTGCAAATGATATGATTTTATTCTTTTATATGGCTGAATAGTATTCCACTGTGTATATAGATCACATTTGCTTTATCCATTCATCTGATGATGGATACTTAGTTTGATTCCATTTCTTTACTATTGCGAATAGTGCTGCAATAGACATGCAAATACAGGTATTCCTTTGATATATTGATTTTTCTCCTGTGGGTAAACATGTGGTAGTAGAATTGCTACATCATACAGTAGTGCTGCTTTTAGTTTTTTGAGAAATCACCATACTCATTCCTATAGTAGCTGCATTAATTTACATTCCCACCAAGATTGTATGAGAGTTCCCTTTTCTCTTCATCCATGCCAGCAATGTATTTTTTGTCTTTTAAATAATAGCTTTTCTAATAGGTATAAGATAATCTCTTTGTGATTTTGATTTGCATTTCCCTGATGATTAGGGATGTTGAGCATACTTCATACACCAGATAGCCACGTATGTTTTCTTTGAGAAATGTATATGTGTATACCCATATATATATATATATATATATATATCCTTTGCCCACTTTTTAATAGGCTATATTTTATTTTTTTCTGTTGAATTGTTTGGGTTTCTTTTTTACTGTGGATATTAGTTCCTTGAATAAATAGATTGCAAGTACTTACTCCCATTCAACAGGTTTTCTCGACTCGATTGATTGATTCTTTTACGGTGCAGAAGCTGTTTTAGTTTAACATAGTCCCATTTGTCTATTTTTGGTTTTGTTGCCTGTGACTTTGAGGTCTAAGTCATATAATCTTTGCCTAGATAGATGTCCTGAAGTGTTTTCTTTAGGTTTACTTCTAGACATTTTACAATTTTGGTTCTTAGATTTATACATTTAATCCATCTTGAATTGATTTTTGTATATGTTGAGAGATAGGGGTACTGTTTAATTCTTGTGCATATAGATAACCAATTTGCCCCTTGACATTTATTGAAGAGGGTATCCTTTCCCCAATGTATGATATTGGCAACTTTGTTACAAACTGGTTTGCTATAAATAAGTGGATTTATTTCTGAGTTTTCTATTCTGTTCTGTTTGTCTCTGTGTCTGTTTTTATATCAATCCCATAATGTTTTGGCTACTACAGCCTTGTAATTAGGTCAGGTAATATGATACCTCCAGGTTTTCTAATTTTTGTTGTTGTTTGTTTGTTTTGCTCAGAATTTCTCTTTATTCCATGTAAATTTTAGAATTTTTTCTATTTCTTTGTAAAAAATGACATTGGAATTTCAATAGAGATTGTATTGAATTGGTAGATTATTTGAGATAGTATGGTCAATTTGAAGAATTAAATAAGTTAATTCTTCCCACCCATCAGCATAGAATATCTTCACATTTTCTTGTGTCCTCTTAAATTTTTTTCATCAGAGGTTTATAGTTTTCCTTGTAGTGGTCTTCAAATATCCTTGGTTAAATTTATTTCTGGGTATTTTATATTTTGGTAGTCATTATAAAGGGGATTACTTTCTTGATTTCTTTCTCATTAAGTTCATTAGTGGTGTAAAGAAATACAACTCATTTTTGTAGACTGGTTTTGTATTCTGCAACAATAGTGAATTTATTTATCAGATATAAGAGTTTTTGATGGAGGCTTTAGATTTTTCTCTACATAAGATCACGTCATCTGCAATGAGAGATGATTTGAATTCCTCTTTTTTAATTTGGACATTGTTTCATTCTCTTGATTGTTTGCTTTGGCTAGGACTTGAGTACTATTAAATAGGAGTAGTGAAAATGGGCATCCTTGTCATGTCTCAATCCTTAGAAGCAAGCTTGTAGCTTTTACCCATTCACATATAAGGTAAATGACATATATATATGTTAGCTGTGGGTTTGTCCCATGTGTTATTTACTATATTGAGATATGTTCCATGCCTCATTTGTTGAGAGTTTTAATCATGAAATATGTTGAAGTCTCCAACTATTATTGTATTAGAGTCTATATCTCCCTTGAGATCTAATAGTGTTTGCTCTATTTTAGTGGGTGCTCAGGTGTTGGGTGCATATATGTTTAGAATTGTTATATCCTCTTGATGGATTAATCCCTCTGTGATTATGTTATGATTTTGTCATTGGATGTAATTTGTCATCGGATGTAATGTCATTGGATGTCAAGGGATTGATCCTTCATAATTATGTAATGACTTTTTTTTACTTTTTACTGTTTATCTTATATAAGTATAGCTACTCCTGTTCCCTTTTGGTTTCTGTTTGCATGGAATATCTTTTTCTGTCTCTTTACTTTTAGTCCATCCATATGTGTCTTTACAGGCGAGATGAGGTTCGTTTAGGCAGCATATAGTTTAATCATGTTTTTTAATCCATTCAGTCAGCCTATACATTATATGTGAAAAGTTTAATCTGTATACATTCAAGATTATTCTTGATATATGAGTGTTTATTTCTGTCATTTTATTAATTGATTTTTTATTGTTTTGCATATCTTTCATCACTTTCTTTATCTGTTATTGTTTATCATTGTGGTTGCATGGTTTTCTGTAGTGGTCACATCTGAGTTCTCTCTCTTTCTCATTTGTGTGTTTGCTCTACCATTGACTTTTATACTTTCATGTGTTTTCATGATGGTACATATCATTCATTCACTTCCAAGTGTCAGACTCCCTTAAGCATTTCTCGTAGGTCCAGTCTAGTGGCGATGAATTCCCATAACTTTGCTTGTCTCAGAAAGACTATTTCTCTCATTTATGAAGAATGACTTTGCAGTGTACCATATCCTTAGCTGGCAAGTTTTTTTTTTCTTCTTTCAGCACTTCAAATATATTGTCCAATTCTGTCCTGGCCTTGTAGTTTCTATGGAGAAATATGCTGTTAATCTTATGGTGGTTCGCTTAAATGTACCTAGTTGGGTTATTTCAAATGACTGTTTTCTAGTTCTGAAATTCTTTCATTTGCTTGATCTGGTGTATTGTTGAAGCTTTCAAATGTATTTTATATTTTATTCAATGAATCTTTTGGTTAAATAATTTCTGTGTGGTTCTTTGTTATGATCTCTAACTCTTTTGAACATTTCTTATTCACATGATGAGTATTTTTCTGTTTTTCATTTTATTTTTTCCAAGTTCTCTCATATCTCACTGAGCTTCTTTAATATCATTATTTTAAATTCCTTTTCTGGGATTTCATAAAAAGATTTTTTTCACTGGAATCTTTTGGTGGGTAATTATTGTGTTTCTTTGGAGGTGTCATATTTCTTTTTCTTTTTTCCTTGTGTCTTTATGTTGATATCTGTGCACCTGGGGTAATAGTCACTTCATCCAATCATTTGAATTTGCTTTACTGGGTGAGGACTTTTTCTTGATATATCTGTGGTGTTGGTTGTGTAGGGCACCTGGGCTTTGATTCTGCACAGTCTCTATATGATTTTTGGGCCGTAAACAGTATCAGTAGTGTCTGTGATTTCCTCACTGCCTTAGGGTGTAGTTGCCAATGAAGGCTGTGATGAAGTTTTCCTGTAGATGGGGACATCAAGTTGGCCAGTCCTCAGGCTCCATTGGTGGCAGTGGCAGGCCAAGCTTCCTTATCTTTGAGTCGCGGGGTGGTGTATGCTGGCAACAGTGTCAGTGAGTCCAGATAAACCATTTTTGGGGTTTTCAGGTGTTTTGTTTGGTTGCTGGCGGTGATAATGGCAGGTGAGGTTGCTGAGTGCATCCATGAGCCCCTGGGCAGCCAGTGTGGCATGGCAATGGCAATGGCAATAGCAATGGCAGGACAAGTTTCAAGCAGTCCACACTTGTGTTGGCGGTGGCTGCAATGGGCTGGGTAAACTAGTCCCCAGACCTATGAGTGGCATGCGGGTGGGTGCCAGCTATGGTGGTAATGTCAGGTTGGGTAGGTCCTTACTCAGGCCACTTTGAGGATTACTCAAGTGCTAATAATGGTGGTGGATAGGGCAGGGCAATCCCCAGGCTTCTACTTGGTAAACTTGGGTACTAGGGGTGGTGGAGCCTGGCCAGGTGGGCCTGTCCTCAGGCCCTCCACTAGTGTGTATGGGTGCTGGCTGTGGTAGGAGAAGTGAGTTGATTCCCAGTTTCCCAGCACAATATTTGGATTGGGGCAGCGACCCTGCTGCTGGGAGGGAGGGTTGCTTTCAGTGATAGCAACTGTAAACAGGTGGCTGAGGAGTACATGCATCAGCCCCAGGTGGTGGCTATAAGTGAGGTATCCCTTCCTTGGTGTGCTTTTCAATATATCATGGCCCTGCTACTGGGGGTAGCAGGGTCACTGCCATTGGCTCATGCTTTAACTTGCTAGCAGTAGCCCGAAGAGGCACTTGGCTGCAAGTAGAAGATGTTAATGGTGCTTCAGGGATGTGAAGATGTAAGCATTGTTGGGCCCCAGAACAATAGCCAGTACGATGAAGGCTGAGCTCTCAAAATGGAACGTTGTTATAGCTGCCTAGGACTCAAGTGGTGATGTGGGACCCTGCATGAGCTTCCTCTAGGGAGTCATACCCTTGCAAAGTCTCTAGGCAGCCCCTTATTTTAACCTCAAGACCCCTGTAGGTTGAGGGATTCTCTCGTGGCTAGGTTTGCAGAGTCCACAGTGAAAATGTGGACCACTGAGTGTCACCCACTTACCTTTTCCTCACATTGGGGAGCCTCTCCAGACTTCCAGCTGATCTCACCAAGCAGGTTGTCTTACTTCCTTCTCCTTCCTTACCTTAATTATTTCCTGTCATTTATTTGTTGAATTCCAGCATTCTCTCTTAAGTGATCTATTCGAAGAGTAGGTATCTACTTGCTATTTCAGTTCTTCTTTGTGGAGGAGGCGTGTACCAGATGACTCTAGTCAGCCATTTTGAAACTACTTCCATTTTAACCATTTTTAGATGTACAGTTCAGTTAAGAACATTCACATTGTGCATGTTTAGAAGATTATATACTTAGTTTCATTTACAGCATCTAAATGCTGACTAAAGTTTGAAACATTGCCCCGACTCATCAGAAGTTTCAAAGTAATATAACCCAACTGCTACTGAAATAAGACAGTATAACTTTTTATACTATTGTGTTTAATTTATTGCATAGATTCTAATTCTTTGCTATATTTTAGAATAGATTTTTATTATAAGATCTTTCTGGAAATATAAGAAAGCAACCAACAATATTGGCTTCATACAATGCAGAAATTTCAGGGTCATTATTTATTGTATTAGGTTTAGTGTAAAATAATTACATTTGAAATAAATGTTTATTTCAAATTTTAGATACCATATTATAATTTCCTAAACCATTTTGAATACAGCAGAATTCAATTTTAAAGGTAATGATTGAGTTTTACAAAGCAAGAGTCAGTTTTATTAGTGTTACTACATATTTCACAAAAAAGCAAATAAATAATGATGGTATTATGAATAACACAGAGTCCATTTAACTCATGAATGAAAAAAGCAGCCTCCTAAAAAAGCATAGATAGGATATATAGAACTGCTTAACTGCCAAAGCATTTAGTTAAATAATATTTACTCCTATCAGCAAGAGGCTTATATCTCAGTTGGTTAAACAACATTGTCAAAGATAGATAAAATACAGAAATAGATAAAATACAGTTTTTAGCTTCTAAGATTATATTTGTTTAACACATACTGATTTCAAGAAGCAGCATTCAAATATTTAAAACATAAACATGAAACAATCAAATAAACCTTAAATGAATGTATCATCAGTTTCTCATCTCGTCACCCAAGTGGACAAAAAACCATAGTTAATACAAGTCTATAACCAGATAGGTTTCCTATTTCTTATCTCCTTCTAAATTAATAGCCTGCAACAAGCAGGGGAGATGGGGATAAAATTAAGTTAATGCCTATACTGTGAGTATCGAGTTGCACTGATATTCAGTAACTTGGGTCACAGAAATTGCAATGCAGAAAATGTAGTCTGAAAGATATCATTTTCTAGTTTTTCGAGCATTTTCCATCACAGAAGTCTCAAACTTTCCTTCTTTTTCAAAGCTTGTTCACTACTGTCAGCAAATATATGGGGTCCACATATGAAAAACCTGAGTATATTATGTATGATTTCCCTTATGTATCATATCTCCCACTTTCAACTCCCTGTTTTTATTCTTAATTCCGTCTGTTTCAAATTCAGAAGAATCTACTTTGGGTTCAAGGTAAATTACTCTTCCTGTGCCTTTGTGGCCCCCACTCCCTTCTTTTTACCTAAAGCTTAAATTCTTTCAAAGATAATATTAGGTAAGGATTTCTGGTTGTTTTCTTTTACATTGCTCCATGCCTCACCTAAATACAATATACATACATACGTGTGTGTATATATATATATATATATACACACACACACATATATGTATGTATATATTGTGTGTGTGTTTCACACACACATATATATGCCTCTCTTCCACTTTATTTTCAATATAAACTTTCTCAGTCTTTTCATGTTCCTTTATACAGTCTCAATTCTTCCTTACGTTTCTCCCTTCTAGAGGCATCTCTAATCTCTCCTTATCATCTTCCTCTTGTAATGGTAAAATATATGTGCTTCATTCTGGCTCTTCATCTTACTCACTCTTTGACCTACTAAACTTCTCTCGTCTCCTTATTCTGCTGAAATATACTAAATTTTTTAAAATTTGCAATTAGATCTCCAAATCCAGTAGCCTCTTCACATTCTCTCTGCCATTTTGTCTTTGCATGACAAATTACACTATTTGCTCTTTTTGCTTTTTTATTCATATTTTACTTTTGAGGTATAAAATATCATTCTGTTCTCATTTTTTCTCTCATTTTGTTCTTTCTCTCTTTCCTCATTCACTTCCATGCTTATAATTGTTCATGGAATGCTCCTGAAAGTTTTCCCTTAAACATATTTTTGAATGCATGCATTCTTTTCTTGTGAAATTTTATTTCCTGTCACAGCTCTAAGTACTTTAGTGATGGATGTTCATTAGCATCTATTCCGATGAGCTGTCCACTAGGTTTATCTTTTCATATAATGCCCAAGTTACTGCATCAGCAGGCACTGCTTCCCACATTTTAAAACAAAGTGTATTTCCATTCCACATGGCTAAGGAAGTCTCCACATTATTTCCATTTCATCCAGATAACACTTTATTCTGATTTTATATCCCCCTTTCTTATAAAGTGCACAGAGATGAGAAAATCTTACCTCCAAGGGAGAAGTTCGTCAGTTGAGGTAAGTAGCAACCTTGTAGGAAATGAGTTTTTACAGGTGTTTTGAGCCTGGAATGTAATTGGAAAAGAGATATGGAAATGAAGAGTTGGTCACATATCTGAATCACTTTATAAAATGGTCTTTTTTCAGCTGCTATTGGAGCCACCTACATTCAGGACTCCAAAAAATGCCACACAGGGTTAAATGTGTTACAGTTTCTGGGTAGTTGTTTCACATTTAATAATCATTCTGGAAAGAAATTTGCCATGAATCCGTTGTCACACACCAGTATGTCAGAAATAAGTTTGGATCTTGATTTTTCAATAGAAATCCTGACACAATATAAAGTCAAAACCAGATAGATTCATATGGGCTGATAACAACTTCTTCTTGAACCAGGAGAATAAAAATACTGAATCATAAAGCTAGGCACATTCAGTGGAAAGTTGTGTTTGATTCCTTTTATTGAATAGTTTTTTTTGGAGAAAATGGCTGATGAGCTTTCTTGAATGACAAATACATCAGAGCATCTAACAACAACAATAAAAAAAAACTGAATGGGAATGGCTTGAAAAAAATAAAAGTTCCCCTAAGTGTGGTTGTTTTCTAAACTCTTCATACTATGTGTTATTTGACTTTGAAGACATTTATACAATTTATAAAGTAAAATCAGATATGAATTGAGCTAAATATTTCCCTGCTCCAATTTATTATCTGGTAATGATAGTGAAACTTCAGGAAAGTCTCACAAAAAAAATAGCGGAAGAAGAGCAGACCAATATATCACTGAAAATGAAAGGTGTTTTCTTTTTAAATGCCATAATTAGATGAATTTATTCCAAATGCTCATTTTAAATATATTGTGTGTATAAATACCAAACCAATACACTTGCAACAAGTAGAGGCAATTCCATGTAATGGAAAGCACACTGGAACTCAGTCACATAAAAATTGTTAAGTTTTCTGATAACTCAAAACCCCTGCAATATGTCACTGCTGAGCTACCAAGCTAAAATGCTCATAAGTGAGTTTCGCTATCAAGTGCAGAAAGAAAAGGTGCAAGATTATTTTGGTCCTCACAGAAAACAAGGTTTCACACATCTGACAACACTTTAATCAGGACACCAAAGCAAATGTGGTACTGTTGCCATTTTTAGTTTCACAACTCATTTGTTAGTGTTGCAAAGGAACAGAGTGTTATATAATAACCATTTGATGTGTATTTTAGGTGTGCATTATTCTGAATGTGGAAGTTCCCTGATGCAAAAGCTTAGTTATTCTTCATACCACCATCTGGTTGGTGTTTGCCTCAGTGGAAGCTTTCTATAATCTGGTTTGAAGTCAGAAAAATTATTTCAATAAGTTTCCTGAAGTTTAGCATCTAAAGACTGTTGCAAATGTTTATTTTGATACCTATATATTTAATAAATATAGGAACATCATCAAAGCCTGCAATATTCAGTGCAAAGGAAGACAAAGATAATTTTCTCATTAGCTTCCCTTCTGCCTACCTCGAAATAAAGATACATAATAGCCAAATATGGGACAGATATTTTGAAAACTCAGGGATGAGTAACTACCAGATAGCAATAAACATCTCTTGCTCCTTCTACCAATGCTCTCCATAGCATCCATTACCAATCCTCTTAATGTCAGCACACCTCCCAAGTTAAATTCCAACAAATCCCTACTCTCAGCCACCCTTTAACTAATCCTCAATTACTGTTGATCGACAATGTCCTCAAGGTATAGTTTTTCCTTTGAGTTTACGTAACGGATTTTTGAAAGCTGCAACATTTTCGGATCTAAACACTGTCATTTAACTTGTGATATTTATGGAAATTGACAAAAAATAATCCCTTCTGCATGCACTTTTCTGAGGAAGGTTCAAATGTAGTACTTGACCAAAAACAATGTGCTATAATGACAGTATACTGCATAGCAGGACACAATCTGTACAGAGAGGTGATGGAAGCCGATTTTTCTTTTCTGTCTCAATACACACCAAACCATGTGCCTTTGCTCTAAAGCATTATCTTAATTCATGCGTTTGGTTGTTTGTTAGGCCAGAAACATATTCTTTTTTGTTTGTTTGGTTTTTGAGATGGATTCTTGCTCTTTTGCCTAGGCTGGAGTGCAGTGGCACAATCTTGGCTCACTGCAATTTCTGCCTCCTGGGTTCAAGTGATTCTCCTGCCTCAGCCTCTCGAGTAATAGGGACTAAAGTCACCCACTACCATGCGTGGCTAATTTTTGTATTTTTAGTAGAAACGGGGTTTCACCATTTTGGCCAGGCTGGTCTCAAACTCCTAACCTCAAGTGATCAACCCACCTTGGCCTCCTAAAATGTGCTGGGATTACAGGTGTGAGCCACCATTTCCAGCCAGGATACATATTCTAAACAAAACCAAACAAAATAAAGCAAAAAAACTAACAAAATAAATGGAATGCTTATTTTCCTCAGTGAGCATAAGCTCTCACTGAGTAAAACAGATATATTAAATAAGATCATTTGACTGATATTCAGTTGCTGTATTTTTTCATTTTAATTTCTTATCTCAGAAAAATAAAGGGGCAACATTGTTTAATTTATACTCTATTTTAAGTCATTTACTGTGCAGATTTTCAGGGGATATGTCTTACTGGAAAACTCAAGGGAATTAAGTATAGATAAAATCATTATTAGTCTATTATCAGTAATAGAACATTGAAAATTACAAGGAAAATTGTTATCTCACAATAGTAACAAAAAATAATAGTAAACTAATCATACATTTAGCAAGAAGTTTGCCAAATCATTATGAATAGTAATTTTCTTAAAATAGAGTCCCCAAGAAGTTCTTGGAACCTATAAAAAATGTAAGTAAAGCAAAGATCAATCTGATTTATGAACATTATAAGCTCATTTGTCACCATGGGAACTGTAACATGAAAAATTTAAATCTAATAATGTTGAATGAAAGTATTTAAAGAATTCATGAGGTCCTTACTATAACATCTTCTTTCATAGCATAGGATGCAGGCTCCTCTCTTCATAATCACATTCACATTGCAAAATGTGAAAATTCACAAAATGTGAAGATTCACATTTGAAAAACAGTTTCACCATTAACAAAATTATAAAAATAAAACTCTGGAATTTAATTTTGGAATTTTCAATCCAAATCCTTATATTTTTGTATTGTATAATGTATGTGAGCATGCTACTGAAAGGATGTTATATACAGTTCAAATTGAGTTTGATCTCTCAACATTTTGTCACTATATATTTTCACATTATAGACATTCATATAATCATTTTGTTACATAATCTTTTGTAGTTAGTGAAAGAAAACACACTAATATTCATATGTCCAAATTTAGTTTCCAGGCATGCTAAAATAAATACCTCTGGAATGTTTATACTCTCATAAGGAGAAAAGGGGGTTAGGAGAAGTCATTTGGACTAAAAGTGTGATTCACCATTAAAGTAGTTTGCTATTACAAACTAGCAGAAAAACATAAAATAACTAATGCAAATGTAAGACATTCTAAATTTCTATGTTATTCACATGCATGATTTGAATGGTCAGAATTTGAAAACCATGGATAGGATATCTTGTTAATGTATTTTATATGGCCAGTACAGAGGATACTTCATTTGTTCGCGTGCTATTTAGTATCTTTAGGTTGGATTAAACTCTAGTTTTCTTAAGACCATTTGATAGAGGCAGGAGGTAGAGAAATTCTAGGCAGACAGGGGAAGGTTCCTGGTGAAACCCCACCTTCGAGCCAAAGTAGCCTGAAACCCATGGCCCAAAGTGAGAACTTTTATTCCTGTGTGTCTCCTCTCTCCAGTTTGTTTCTTTCTGAATAATGTCTTTTTACCAATTCAATGTTGCCTTTTCCAAAACTGCTTATAGCCTACCCTGCACCCCCAATCCTGTGCATATTAAGAACCCAGACTCAGTCAGTAGGAGAGTTGGGAAGACTTGACTTTGGGGAGAACTACCTGACCCTCCCATCCGCTCTCCAGCTCCCTTCTCCACTGACAGCCATTCCCACTGCTCAATAAATTTCTCCACCCTCACCATCCGTCAAGTGTCCATATGACTTCATTCTTCTTGGATGCTGGACAAGAGCTCGGGATCCACTGACTGCAGGCACCCAAAAAGGCTATCATACTAGCCCTTCGCCTCACCGATGGAGGGCCGCCACCCCACACGATGAGGCAAGGGGCCAACTGAGCTGTTAACACACAGCCGTCTGTGGACAGTGAAACTACATGAGCCCTGTGACAGCCTCTCTGGGGCTTCAGGTTCATGGGCACCCCCACCTGGGCACCACCACAGGTCCCCCACATAACTCAGTCCTGCTGGTGCCTGGTGTGGGTGCCTGGATCCTCACTCACTGGATTGCATCTGATGGGGCAGGGACTTGCTCCTGGTGCCCGGAGCAGCCAGCCAGGTCCTCACTTGTTCTTTCATGGGCTCCCTCCTGCAGTGGGTTGAACATGGCCGGCCAAGTAAACATTCGCCCCTGTCACGAGTCTGATGAAGGGACCAAGAAAAAAATCTTTCATTGACTTCGCTTACTATTATTTTATAAGCTTTTACTTTTAATATTTACTGCATCAATCTGGCCCCCCGAAGAGATTTGAGTGTCTAATCCTGGTTAGCATACTCACTTGGTTATAGGATATCCACTTCCAGAAAAGTTGATAAACATGGTTCAGTCCAACTATCCCTTATAGAAGAACTATGAAAAGTTCATAGAACTAAATATATATATATATTATTTTAATATATACACATATATATTACATACATATATTAATATATATATAACTATACAACTCAAGTTCAATCCTAAGAAAAACATCTGACAAGTACAAATTAAGGGACATTCTATAAAATATCTGACTAGTACTTTTCAAAACTGGCAAAGTCATCAACAACAAGCAAAGTATGAGAAATACTTTTCAGTATGTTATAGCTGAAACGACCCTACATGACAATAGCATGTATTATGGTATGCTGGATAGAGTCCTGGAACCTGGGAAAGAAAAAGGGACATGTGGAACACTAATCTGAATAAAATGTTGACTTACGCATCAATGTTTGCTCATTTATTGTAATAAATGCACCACAAAATGATAAAATGTTAATAACAGGAAAAATAGTGTATGGTGTATATTAGAGCTCTCTGTCCTATCTTTGCCATTTTTTGGTAACTGTAAAATTAATACAAATAAAATATTTATTTTAAAATGCTGCAAAGACATAAAACCATGAAGATTATAAGAAGAAAACCCAAGTAAATACAATTAGAGATGTTAAAACATGCCATGAAAACATTACTAAATATGCCTGCATGATTTCATTCATTAAAAAGTCATGATTGGCAAGGCGCAGTGGCTCATGCCTGTAATTCTAGCACTTTGGGAGGCCGAGGTGTGTGGATCCCCTGAGGTCAGGAGTTCGAGACCAGCCTGGCCAACATGGCAAAACCCCATCTCTACTAAAAATACAAAAATTAGCCAGGCATGGTGGCGTGTGCCTGTAGTCCCAGCTACTTGGGGAGGCTGAGGCAGGAGAATCACTTGAACTCGGAGGCAGAGGTTGCTGTGAGCTGAGATAGCACCACTGCACTTCAGCCTGGGTGACAGAGCAAGACTCTGTCTCAAAAAAAAAAAAAAGTCATGATTGTAAATATCAACTAAAGGAAAATTGCATGATTACATAAATCAATTAGCAATTTTCCTCCATTAATTATAAGGATAATATCATAAATTAATAAGCTTCAGTCTTTATTTCTAGCTGTTAGCAATATCCATTCACAAGAAACAAGTTAAATAAATTATATATAGTGAAAAATGTTGGAGAAATTATCACAATATCAATATACAACTAAGGAAAGCAGGAAAATTAAAATTTAAGTATAAGATATATAGTTTAGAAATCATAAAATGATAGGATTGTTAAATAGATTAAAATGTTCATTCTTTAAAAGTCAAGCATGAAAAAACAAACATTAAGGCAAATAAAAACAGAAAGATGATTAAATGCATATACACAAAAATTAATTTAAAAATTAAAGTATATTTTAAATTACATTTGTTTAAGACACTAGATATTGCACATATTTTTCTTACATATTAGAAAATAAGAATTAGAATTCTTGAGTAAATAGAGTTCTATTCCAATTCTAATGTAGTCTCCTAAAAAATGTGTGAAGTATTTTTTGGTGAGCCTTTTACTGCACACCAAAAAGACAATGGAATATTCTTCTTACATCTTCAATAAGAAGTTGTTCAGTGTAAATTTACATACATAGAGTGTTAATATACAAAATGAAGACTGTAGTAAATAAAATCATGTTGGACTAAAGTTTTTTGTTAAATAAGTAGATTTTAGCTCCCCTTGTAAAAAAAAGAATAACCATGTGAGATGATAGATCTGTTAATCTGCTTCATTATAGCAACCATTTTATTATCTATATGTATCCTGTAACATCCTGTCATAAATCTCAAATAGGCAAAATCAAACTTATTTTTTATAAATTTACATTAATAGACCATTATCTCAACAGCCTCATATAAGTCAGAAGAGAATTAAAACCTTTAGTAAGCCAGGTAATTTCCTCTGTACTTTGCATGTTTGTGCTGTTGAAAAACCTGTAGTAAGGGACTAGGCATTTTTACCATATGCTTATAAAACAGGGTTATTTTTTCCTATAAAAGACAATACTTATTGATGTAAATACTTAATCTCCCCAAAACAAATCATTTTTCAAGCAGTTCTACTACCCCGTGTATTTGTTTGCTAGGGCTGAGACAACAAAATATTAATAGTACAGAGTACGTGGCTTACACGGCAGAAATTTATTTTCTCACAGTGTTAACAGTAGAAGTCCGAGATTAAAGTGTCAGTCGATTTGGATAATCTGAGGACTCTCTCCTTGTCTTGTGGATGGCCACATTCTCACTGTGTCTTCACATGGTCATCCCTCGATCTTTGTGTTGTCTGTGCCTGAATGTTTTTCATAAGGACATCAGTTGCATTGGATTAAGGCCCGGCCATAGGACCTCATTTTTACACTAATTACCCCTGTAGGCCCTTTCCCAAAATGTAGGCATATTCTGAGGCACTGGTAGTTTGGAAAGACGCAGTTCAGCCCACAGCACTCCAGATGACCACACCTCTACTGTAACATTTGCATGATTTCCAAGCATCCTGGACCACTGTAAGCAGCACTTTGTACCCAGCAGTTTAAACAGTCCTGCCTAAAGGTTCATGACTGGCTCACTTCTCACTTGTTGGTAGTCATTTTGTGAAAATTCTAAGCTCAGAAAAGAAGACAAAGAAAATGTGAGAGAGATTAATACTGGCCGAGAAACAACTATAATGTAGACAGTTGTTTCACATTTTTTGTATATGGTTGTGGGTATGTTATAACAAATCATAATTTAATTCATGTAGATGCAGAAAATGAGCCATTTTAGTTTTCAATGACTGTAAAAAAATACTGCAAAATTAACAGCTTTGGACAACTTACATTTATTATCTCACAATTTCTGTGGGTTAGGAAACTGGACCTGACTTAGCTGAATGCTCTGCTCAAGGTCTTACTAAGCTATAGCCAGTATGTCAGGAAGGCTAGGATTTCATTCAGAGCTTAGGATCTTCTTCCAAGCTCCCTAAGATTGCCGGCAGAATACAGTTCAATATAGTTTTAGGATAAAGTGCCCAAATCTTAGAGGTCAACCCTCTTCATAAGGAGTTCTAAACATTGCCGTTTGTGGCTGGCCAGGCACTGTGGCTCATGCCTGTAATCCCAGCATTTGGGAGGCAGAGGCAGGTGAATCAAGTGAGGTCAAGAGTGCAGGCAGGAGTCTGAGACCAGCCTGGCCAACATCGTGAAACCCTGTCTCTACTAAAAATACAAAAATCAGCCAGGCGTGGTGGCGTGCACCTGTAATCCCAGCTACTTGGGAGGCTAAGGCAAGAGAATCGCTTGAACCTGGAGGTGGAGGTTGCAGTGAGCCGAGATTGTGCCAACTGCACTCCAGCCTGGGCTACAAAGCGAGACTCTATCTCAATAATAATGATAATAATAATAAACATTGCCATTTGCTTTCTTCTAGAACGTGGGGAGAGCATTTCTTTAGTACTTCACTGTCTCGTGAAAGGCTCACCTGAATATGTAAGGCTGACTCATTGTAATATTCCTTTCGATTGACTCAAAGTCAACTGATAAGTAGTCTAAACATGACAATAATATTCTATCATATTCCCCAGTCGCAGCCACATTGAAAGGTAGGGGATTATATAAAGCATGTATACCAAGGATCAGGAATCTTAATTCTGCCTATCATAGGGACCGTATTGAATTTTTTTGAGCTCAGATCATGGGAATTTATTTTTTCATTCCTAGAAATTACAGCTTTAAACTTGATGGAAAAAAATTAATCTCAGGAAAACTTAAAGGGTTCTTTAATTTCAAGATTACTCAATACTAGTTAAAAGAACTATGAGATTCGAATGTAGAAGAGAAATAAATTTTGAAGACCAATGCCTATTTGAAAAGTCCAAAAGATAATTTGTGGTCTATTTGCATTGTGCAATTGTTTGTAAGGCTGCTATATGGGGGAAGCGTAATATTGATAATTTCCCTGTAACTTGTTGAGTGAAGGACTACTCTTGCTAATTGTGGCACAATTTGGCAACTGCACTATTAAGTCAAGGTTCCAATACAATACGGTGGAAACCTAAGACCAGCATATTTTAATTACAAACTAGAATATGGTTTATATCTTAACAGGTGTCCATTGAACCTCAGATTCATTCTAAACACTAGATGGACGGATGGATGGCTTAAATTAAGCTCTTTCCTTCCATGTGTTACATAGTCACTTTTTTCTGCTGATGCTTGGCCTTTCCATTCTTTGGTACTGCAGTACTTATTGACTTCTCCTGCAGAGGTCCTTGTGCTGTTTCTTATTTATGCCTCAGTTATTTCCAATATCTTAAGCTACATTAAATTAATAAAATGTTACTTGAAGATTCATAATGTAGTAAAATCATTCTGAGAAACTAATTTCCTAAATCACTCAAAAATAGTCTCTAATTTCCTAAGACACTGTATAATAGTTTAACCTGATGAAAAAATAATTTAGAATGAGATAAAGGCAAGTAAGTCTCAGTATATTCTGCAATTGTTTGTCTGTCTCTCTCATAACTCTGTTTCTTTCTTTTATTCCTTTTTGTATCAATAGATCACTAATCTTTAGATTAGTGAAATTTAGCATGCATTTATTGAGTTATTTTCACAGTTTTCTCTGTAGGATAAATATTTAACGCATCTTCATTTAACTTAAGTGAGTTTTCTTCATCTGTTTCCTGTTTCTTAATTCAGTTGTGAGTATAACAAAAGAATGTCTACGCATGAGAAAAAGCATGTTGATGAAATAACACCAATTTGGGTCTATCGACATCATAAAATTACAAAACTGTTAAAAAATAATTTTGATAGTTTACTCAAAATGTTTCTATTACAATTATGAAGTTATATTTGTCTGTATTTTGTGCATTTTATTATTTTTCTTTTCAAAATAATTTTTCTCTCTAATATTATTTGTGTTTCTAAGTATCTAAATATATATATTTTCTCTTGGCTCTATATGTACATTTCCTTTGTATAAGAAATTTTGATGATAGGGAAAAGTGTTCTGGGGAAATACATTTATTACAAGATTATTTTAGTAATTATTTTAAATTGTTTTAGTTTGTTGAGTCTCTCCATTGCAAGTTTTTTTCACAGATTTTTACAAATTTTCTTTTTTAAAAAATCCACATAGGAAAAGTTAATGAGAGTTAGATGAAAATAGAGTGGAATGATAGTTGCTGCCCAAAAAGAATTAGAAAGAACTCTGACATGATACTGTGTTCTTTATTCCGTTGCTTTCATGTATTTTCTTTTCTTTTTTTTTTTGAGACAGAGTCACACTCTGTTGCCCCAGCTGGAAGACAGTGGCGTGATCTTAGCTTACTGCAACCTCCACCTCTCGGGTTCAAGTGATTCTCCTGCCTCAGCCTCCTGAGTAGCTGTGATTACAGATACATGCCACCTAATTCTTCTTGTGTGTTTTTAGTAGAGACGAGGTTTCGCCATGTTGGCAAGGCTGGTCTTGAACTCCTGGCCTCAAGTGATCTACCAAGCACAACCTCCCAAAGTGCTGGGATTACAGGTGTTTGATTCCATTGCTTTTAAAGTCCTACATATTTTAATCTATCTTTCAAT
Source organism: Nomascus leucogenys (assembly GCF_006542625.1). NCBI lineage: Eukaryota > Metazoa > Chordata > Mammalia > Primates > Hylobatidae > Nomascus > Nomascus leucogenys. The sequence goes on along the minus strand of NC_044384.1, from coordinate 49,687,299 downwards.
GCACTAATATCATTCCTATCATATTACATCCAGGGAGTGTGTCAGGAAGGCTTTTTTTTCCATGCATAAGTTCATTATTATTTCTAAAACAGTAAAGTATGCAATAAACAAATTTCACACCTTGTCAAAGTAGTAATATGTAATCCAAATTTCTATTTTTGTACCCACCAAAATTAAAATACTCTTGATACAGCCTTAATGATGATCACTCTACTCTGATGTTTAAGTTTGTATTTCTTTTATTTATAACCAGTAATTCTTGTTCAGTGAAAAAACATTGAAATATGCAAGCAAATAATTTTAAAAATGCTTATAGCAACAAAATAAACATGTATCTATGAATTCACATGAGGTACACACTCTTACCAGACATACAAAATCTAATTTTCTGAGGAACTTGCTGTTTGTCTGTCTTCCTAACTGTGGTGGGTTACTCTATGGAGCCCTAATACTCTTTTTTATAATTTTAATATAACTGTTGCAATCCACTAATCTCTTCTCAAATGTATGCCAAGCGAGAAAGAGGAGGTCAAAATAAATAGGAATTATCAGTTTTAGATATCATGTCTTATTATTTTGTGTTTGCATGTTTGTAGTATTGTTATTTTTAATAAAAATTACAGAACTTACTATAGGCTTGCCTTTTCCAAAATGTTATATACATAGATAGATACAGATAAATATGCATAGTGACATAGATAGATAACAGGTATTGCTGTTCTCTATTACCCCAATACTATTCATAATTATCCATTAATAAATAACAGTGACGTTCGAAGTGGGAGAGCTCCAGTTTTACAATAATTTTCTTACCAAAGCTGTAACATGCCAACAAATGATGAATTGCCTATTTGGTAATAGTCATTCAGGCTAAAGCACAATTTTCCTATTGATTACTGAAAGTTTTGATAATTTTCTATCCACTTGAGCCTCTTCCACATTACTAACACTATTCATTAAGTCTCAGCAAAGATATTTCATGGGGTGGAATTTTTAACTCAAACAAAGCCATCCTGATTGTGAATAGAAGTAGGTTTTTCTCCTCCCCCAAAACTCTTTGAAATTGTAAAGGAAGAAATAAATATGCCTTGTAAAATTGAATGAATTGTCAATTGACCAGTAGTTCTTGTGCTCCTTTCCACCAGGCAAAATGAAGAATTCTATAAGGGAGAAGAGGAGAAAAACACCATAAAATTGATGTGGATTCTTTCACTGGATAAAGAAAAAAAAGTGTCACAGACAAAGAAAAGAGACTTTGGACTTGAAATATAATGAAAGTGATTTTTCTGAACAGACGAAGCAGATGGCATTTACAAAAGCTACTAAACTTTGTGAATAGTGTGGAGTTTTCTTTGGTTCTCTTCTTTTCAGAGAATATAGCACTTGAAAAAGCAATGGGTTTGAAAGTTGATTACCAGGACTTCACTCGTGTGGAACCAGCTTAAATTTAACCCTTGCTACTTTTAACTAACTGAATTTTGTTGATAACCGTTAATTCTAATGTGAATAATATGAGATATATTTTGAGAATATTATATTTGTCATTAAAATCACTGTTTTTGCAAACCTCAAGTGCTAAATCTAGGAAAAGGCAAATAATATATCAATAAAGAAATTTAAAAGTTTTGTAGCTCCCTTAAACTGACCAATCCTTCTGGTAAGTAAAAGTTCTCTTAATAGTGTTCAGCATAAAGCAGGTAATTGATAAATGCATTCTCTCTCAACCATCTTTGGAAAATAACAAAGATATTTGTACCAGTTATAGAGAATGGTAAACAATTCTTTCAGTGTTCCTCAGATATAAATGCAATATTATTAAATATATACTGGCATTGGGACTATGAAATTCTCAGTCTAGATGTAGCCAATCCAAGCCACTGTGGATATACATTTAGCTGCTGTGGATATACATTTAGCCACTGTGGCTATACATTTAGCTCTCCATATCTGAGGGTTCCATATCTGTGGGTTCAACCAACCACGAATTGAACACATTCCAAAAAGAAAAAAAAAACTATGAAAATAGCAACACAACAATAAAAAGTAATACAAATACAAAACAATCATTATAACAACTATTTAAATAGCATTTACATTGTATTAAGTGTTATATGTTATCTATTATTTAAAGTATATGGAAGGATGTGTGAAGGTTATATGCAAATACTATGCCGTTTTACAAGCATCAATGGATTTTGATATCCATGTGTAAAACAGTGTCCTGGAACCAATTCCTCCATGGATAACAAACGATAACTGCATATATAACTTTCGTGTTGACTATCTAAAACAATGGGCTAAAACAGAGTCTTGGATTCATTGTATTTTAGAGCTATACGTTCTATCATATGGCTCAGACCCTGCATTTTACAGATAATAACACTGAGGTCCTAACAAGTCATATAATTTACTCTAAATCTGTGGCTAGTAACTAACATACCTTGAAATAATAATCAAGTTCTGATGCCCTAAAATGTAGACATCAAGATTTTTCTTTCTCTGTATTTCCTTCTAGTGAACTGATTCATTTTCACAATTCCATTGTGTACCTAACTGTTGATGATGTCAGATCTTTATGTCCTGCTCAGTCTCCTCTTCCACTCAGACTCATATATCCAACCACCAACCATTGGTGTATCACAAGCTCCTCAAAGTCACTATGCCCAAAATGAAAGTCTTCCTCTTCATAAGTTCAGCTTTCAAAGATACTATCTCTAATCAACTCAGCTTCTAAGGCTAAAGCAGTGAAAGTCATCCTTGAGGCTGTCTTACCCTCTACACTCATATCCAACTATTCACATTTGTCAAATACCATTTTTTAACCATTTCTTCTCCTACTACATTCTACATATCTTGAGTTTCCTCCAACAACTTCCTAAGATTTCTTAGTCCACGCTACGTCCATAAGAACTTCTTTTTTTAATTTTGTGATTTGTATTTCCTCAAATGCTGTCTGTCTCATTTAGAAATTGCTGTTTTTCTGCCTGAATGTTCTTCCTTCCATGTACAAGCTCCAGCAACCAGGCTAATTTGAGTCATCCTTCCAAACTAAGTCAAAATGCAGTTTCTTCATCAAAGTTGTTGCTTGAATTAAATGTCCCTATCATGTGCTTCTATAGCTGTATACACACACACACACACACACACACACACAAGAGCTCACTCTGTTGCCCAGTGCAGTGGTGTGATCTAGGCTCACTGCAGCCTCAACCTCCTGGGCTCAAGTGATCCTCCCGCCTCAACCTCCTGAGCAGCTAAAACCAGAGGCATGAGCCACCACACCCAGCTAACTTTTGTATTCTTAGTAGAAACAGGGTCTCACTATGTTGCCCAGGCTGGTCTCAAACTCCTGGGCTGAAGCAATCCACCACCCTCTGCCTCCTAAAGTGCTGGGATTACAGGCATGAAATGTCATGCCCAGCCTATCTGCCTGTTTTTAATAGCATAAATGACACTGTTTATATTTTATCTCTTATAATCTTCCCCATCTCTCTAAATTAGTCTGTAGAAAGGTGGTAATTATGTCTTTCATATTTACTGTTATATCTCCAAAGTTTATGCCAAGGTCAGAACATTAGTAGTCTTTCAATAAATAATTATGAGATAAATATATAAGCAACTGAATTAACAAATGTCAGACATCATTCTTCAAAATCAAGGTAGAATGTAAAAACTAAAAAGCTATATTTCCAAATAGCCCATGCGTTTGTATGATTCATCTAAAAATTAAAACCTGTTAGCTATTGTCTGGTTTCTCTCACTTTTTTTTTTTTTTTGAGATGGAGTCTCGCTCTGTCGCCCAGGCTACAGTGCAGTAGCACAATCTCAGCTCACTGCAAGCTCCGCCTCCCGGGTTCACGCCATTCTCCTGCCTCAGCCCCCGAGTAGCTGGGACTACAGGCGTCGGCCACCACGCCCGGCTAATTTTTTTCTATTTTTAGTAGAGACGGGGTTTCACTGTGTTAGCCAAGACAGTCTGGATCTCTGGACCTCGTGATCCACCCGCCTTGGCCTCCCAAAGTGCTGGGATTACAGGCCTAAGCCACCGCGCCCAGCCTGGTTTCTAATATTAAGATAATTTAACCCCCAATATAACTTGATTTCCTTTTACCACCCTGAGTGTGGTTTGGTCAGACAATACAATCTTTAAAAAATAGGCCATTATACAGCAAAATTTCTTCAAAGGAAAAAAATTATATTTGTACAGAGTATTCACACTCTGCATGATAAATATGTAATTAATTTTTAATTATCCGTATTTTATTTGCGAGTCCATTTAATTCATTTTATTTATTATTGATTTTTAAAAACTATTATTTTCAGGATATAGCAATTATTATTGGTTCAAATTTAAGTATAATACAGCATAAAATGCCATGTTGATTTTTTATATTGAAATTGAAGTTGCAATTGAAATGGAAGTTAAAATTCAAAAATAAAAGCATGTTTATCTCTGTTAAGAGAATGAAAAGGAATCAACATATGATCCTCTCAATAGATACAGAAAGAAAATTTGCAAAGAAAAATTAACACCTATTCAAATTAAACCTCTTCAATCTCATGAAGGATATCAATGTTGAGAAGTGTTTGTTCTGCTTTTTTGGAAAACGTTGTATAATTTGGATTATTTCTTTCTTAAACATTTGATTGACTTTTTAATGAAGCCATTTGTGCTTAGATTTGAATTGTTTATGGTCTGAATTTTCAAACATGAATACAATCTATTTCTTTACTGTAAGGCTACTCAGATGACCTACCTTTTCTTGAATGATCTTTTGTAGTACATAATTTTCTATAAATTTTTCCACTTAACCTGTTTCATATTTATTGGCACGCATTTTTCATTATATTCTCTTTAATCCTTTATGTATGGATATTGCCAAAAACGTTGGCGACCACTGCTCTATACAATTATTAATTCAAAATATATAACAAATGTTTTACAGATTTGGAATAGCCAAAGATGATTAAAATAGTACACAAGAAGTATAAATCATTAGAAATGAAATATTTACCTCTATCAAAATTAAATTATCTGTTGTATTAAAGACATTTTTAAAAGAACAAAAATTCTAGCTACAACCTAGAAGAAACTACTTTAAGATATGTATTTGATAAAAAGCTTGTAACTATATATATATAAATAATTTGTTAGAACCAATAATAAAACGAAACACTGCAAAAGAGCAAAATAGCAAAAGACTTGAAAATAGCAAAACAAGTTATAAAATAGCAAAAGACTTGAAAAGACATTTCAGAAAGGAAAATTTAAGAATGGTCGATAAGCACAAGCAAAGACCTTCAACATCATTTGGCATCAGAGAAATGCAATAAATAATATGATACGAATTCATATCCACTAAAATGACTAAAATCAAGCACCAAACATTGCAGAGGAAGTAGATAAACTCTCATCCATTGCTGGAGGAACTATAATAGTATGATCCTTTCAGGTAATACTTTAACAGTTTCTTGTAAGTTAAGCAACAGACTTCTATGACCTACTGGTTCTCCTTTTAAGTATTTATCCAAGAAGTGGAAATACCTAAAATGTTTTTTTTTTTTTGGTCAGCAACAAAAAGAAAGAAACTGCAACAACCTTGATGAGTCTCAAATAAACTGCAAAAATCTTGAATAGTCTCAAAAAACATTATCCTGTTAAAATGAAGCCGGACACAAAAGATCTGAAACTATATGAAACCGGTTATTTAAAGTAATAGAAATGGAAACTAATCAATAGTGGCAGAAAGAATATTAGTCTTTGTCCAGGGGTGGGGTGTGGTTGGTAGGAATTAAGTGCAAAAGAGAATCAGAGAATTTATGTGGGACAACAGCAATACACTATTTCTTGATTGTGCTGGTGATTACATAGGACTTACACAGATGTCAAATCTCAACTTGTACTTAAAATGGATATGTTACATTGTATGTAAAGTAAAATAAAGTATGAAAGTATGTGAATATATTGTTAGATGCTCTTTATCAGGCTACAGATACTCCCTTCTATTCTTATTTTTAAGAGTTCTAAATCTTGAGTGAATTTTATCAAATCCTTTCATTCTAACCTTGAAATTATTTAATCTATTGGTGTGACAAATACACAGTAGGTTTTCCTCAATTTCTATTTAGAAATAATGTCATATTTACAGTGAAGTTGTAAGAGTAATACAAAGAACCTCATATAACCGTTACACAGATTACTGGTTGCTAATATTTTTCCAAACTGCTTTATTATAAACCATTTGAAAGTAATTTAAATATATCAGTTCTTCTAAATAATTTAATGTATATTTTTAAAAAATCAGTAATATTTTCTTACAGACAGTACAATGATCAACTTCAACGCATTTATTTTCTGCAATTTGTTAAAAGTATTTGTATTAAAAACATTTTCATGATTTATCCATACTAATTGTTATTTCTGTTATCATTATAATTATTTTATCTTTTTGACTAGTTCATTAATTTCTGTTTTTACCTTTGGTATTATTTCCTTCTACTTCTAAATTTTTCTTCTTTTTTTATCTTCAGAGAGTAATTATAATTACAACTGCAACAATAATAGTAAAAATGTAAGTTGATACATTCACTTGGGTAAAAAATGTCTAGGGATATCTATTAATGCTTAATATATGGATATTCTAGTACTTCTAATTGTTTTCCTGAACAGAAATGTGTACACATGTATATCAAAATACAGGTAGAATGATGTTCATAGCAGCATTATTTATAATTCCAAATTGGAAACAATTTAAGTTATCCAAGAGATAAATTGTGATATATTGATACCATGCCGCTAATAAAAATGAATGAACTACAATTGCAGAACACTACTCATCAATTAAAATAAATAATCCACTCCACCAAATCAACATGGATGTATCTCCTACATATAATGTTGAGTGTAAGAATCTAGACATCAAAAGGACATATTGTGTGATGCTAATTTATAAATTTAGAAATTAAAATAGTGATTAACTTGTACAGGATAAAAGAGGGACAATGACAGGGCAGAAGAAAACCTTTGGATTTGTTGGTAATATTTTATTTTTTGCTGCAGGGGGGATTCCATCGTGTTTATTTTATGCAGATTCATCAAGGTGAACATTTATGGTTTGTTCACTTTTATTTAGGAATTAGTTCATTATTAATTCCTTTATTAAATACTGTTCATTTAATGATATTACATTGCACAATATAAATATTTTATCTGGATTCAGTGACCTATTTTATAAGTTATTCCCAGAAGACAAAATCCTCATGTGTTGCATTACAGAGTTTTCTTACAAGGATTTATCCATCTACTCCATAAATCTGGGCATAACTATAGATGTCGGGGTCAAATTCTATACAAAATTCTATGTGGGTGTTCTTTATCTTCATAGTGACTGATGCTAGCTTTGTAATTGAAGTGAAATCATTGGAGTGATGTAAGGAACTGTCTTTACAAAATTTTTTATTGAAGAATTACAGTTTCTGTTAAGGACTGTCAAATATTGATAAGGCTCTACTTTGATGGTGATGCGGACAGGAAACAGGGAAATCCTGGGTAGAAGAGGGCAGTTCCCCAGCAAAGGCCCCAACCTCAAGCCTGAAGACCTACTGCCCTAAATGAGGACAAGCATTTCTGTTTTCACACCCAAAAAGTTGCCTTTTGGCCCGCCATGTCCCCTATCCTGCACCCATATAAACCCCAAACCCCAACCTCCAGAAGCGACCAGCACCAGCAGAGCAGCAGACGCACAGTGGAATGATGGGTGGAGAAAGAGAAAAGAGGAGGAACACTGGAATGCCCAGGGGAGTTCGGCTGGGGGCAGTGGGAAAGGAGTCCAGCTGCTGGGCGGCCAGACTCCAGGAGAAGATCACTTTCCCATTCCATCTCCCTATTCAGGCTCCCCATCCATCTCCACTGAAAGCCACCTCCACCTCTCAATAAATCCTTACGTTCATCCTTCCAGTCCGTGTGTGACCTGATTTTTCCCAGATGCTGGACAATGGCTTAGAATACAGAAAGCGTCACGCTGGCCCTCTGCCCTTGTGAAAAGTCAGAGGGTTCACTGAGCTGGTTAACACTCAAGCCTTCTGCAGGCAGCAAAGCTGAAAAAGCTTTGTAACACTGGGTTTGCAGGCACCTACCCCTAGACACTATCACGGGGCTGGAGCCCAAAGCACTCCTCCTGGCCTCTTCACCTGCCCATCTGCATGCTCCCCCTCCCATAAAGGTTTTGAACAGCCAGCGGGGCAACCAAGCAGGTGAGCCACACCCCTGCGGCAGGTCCTAGGATGGGGATCAGGGAACTTTTCCATTTCAATGGTATATACCTTGGTTTTAAATCACGTTAACTCAAATTGTTTTCATTCATCCTCATAGCAAGGGTGTGGAAAGTAGGTAACATTAGCAGACCCGCAACTAGTGATTGATGTGTAAAATTGAAATTACAGTTTTCTGATTCCTCCATTCGAATTCTTTCTGAACTCCCGCTTTATCATACTACCAGGCCATGTCATTAATTGTACTCCAATGCATACCAACCAGAGGTTGTTTCATACTTCTTCACAGTTGAAATGCATTCACTAAATCTATCATGTTTCAGGGGTACATTTTTTTAAAATCACAAATAAGAAGTCTGATATAGGTGATAGTAATCACATCTCGATTCATGTTACTCTCTATAGATAATAGAGATCCGGGTCTAATTGCCAGATGTTTGAAAATTTTGGTCTCAGTAGAAATTGTTTCTTGACACTCTAGTTGGATTGGGAAAACTAAATGTGATAGAAACACTTTCAACATTTCTCCCTACAATACATATGTTACACCAATAATGTGAGATGAAAACTATGATCGTCAAGAAAGTGTTATTGTTTTAGACAGAAATCACCATTCTTCATTGTCAAAAATACTGGCTTAAAATGAAAATATTATGTCATAAAAATTGTTGCATTTCAAGGAGATACACTGCTTTGAAAAGCTGAGGTTTAAGGCACATTATAAAATGTCAGTGTATATGAAAATTGACATACATATTAATTATCAGAGTACTAATCTCTTTGATACAAAATTTAGACTTAAGGATATGATTTTTCTAAAAAAGCAGAACCTATTTTGAAAATGGGAGCTTTAAACTAGTTCTTTTAACTGACTCATATACTAATTCTTACGAAAGCTGTTGTATGCTTATCAGTATCAGAGGATAAAGAGTGAGCTTTAGGCCTAAGATTTGCCATACATGACCAGAAGATGGAGTTTCCATTCATATATTGCATTTCACAGTTTTCTTATAAACATCTATCTTAAGCTGACATTCATGCCTGCAAAGATTTACCAAGTGGCTGTTTTAAAAGCAGTATAAACCTCAAGGTCATTTTTTCCTAATTACCCTCTGTTGCACAGAAACTTTATTGAAACGTTTTTTGCAAACTGAGACGTGCTGAATAGAAAAAAAATAGACTCCTTTCAGGTTAAGCTTTGTGCTCTGTGACATATTTACTGATTCTTTGTTCTACAACTGGCCTTTTTATTACCTAATGCAATGAGATAAGATTCAGATAATAAATCCAATATATCTAACTGTCCTTAAGTCCAGACTTAGTTGTGAAACATGCAAGAAAAGTATCCACTCCTCTTCTTTACTATTGATTTTATCTCCTCATTTTTTTCACCCCACATTGAACTGTCAAATTTTCTCATTGTGTTAGATGTGACAAAGTCTATAGCAAAAAATCGTGACATTTAAATCATTCTATATAAGATTTTTCTGAAAGCCAGTTGCCAAGGAAGGGCAGTAAATATATGCAAGGGTCAAGCTATAGTATTTTTTTAATGTGAAATTTTCTAAAAAAGAACAACTTGTGTCAAGAAGAACCTCATCCCCCAACGCATACATTAAAGTGATAGCATCAACAGGCTTTGACAAGTGTGGAACCAAGTTTAAATACATTTAACCGAGGATTTTCTTTCTAAAAACAAAAGTTTATTTAGCACTACTAAATTTGCTTATAAATTGTAATATGTGATGGTAAATTATTTGATAATGAGAAGTGAGTAGAACTTAGCAGAAACTGATAGAGAGAAGTTCAGGAAGCAAGAAGAAGTGAGTAGACAGTATGATCAGTGCAGTTTGACAGAAAATGTGTCTTTTACCTCAGAATTAGCTGATAGGGGAAGCATTTTCTGCATCTTGCTCAGGCTTTGGAGCAAGTTAAAGTTCAAGGAACTTTGAACTTTGAGAAAGAGAGTAGCTTGACTAAAGTTTAGTCAACACAGAGCAAAGGGGAAACATGAGCATTTGTGAACAGTTGGGCAATCACAAGGTACATGATACAATTTAAAATATTCAAGCATGTGTTAGAGAACTGGAGGTCAATATTTACTATATAGATAAGTATTTTAAGTTTATTTTAAGTTCAGGAGTATATGTGCAGGTTTGCTATATAGAAAAACATATGTTGTGGGGTTTGTTGTTGTACAAATTATTTTGTCACCCATGTAATAAGCCTAGAACTCATTAGTTATTTTTCCTAACCCTCTCCCTCCTTCCACCCTGTACCCTCAGGTAGGCCCCAGTGTGTGTTGTTCCCCTCTATGTGTCCATGAGTTCTCATCATTTAGCTCCCACTTACAAGTGAGAGCATACGGTATTTGATTTTCTGTTCCTGGGTTAGTTTGCTAAAGATAATGGCCTCCAGCTCCATCCATGTTCCTGCAAAGGACATGATCTCTGTTTCTTTTTTTTTTTTTTTTTTTTTTTTTTTTTTTTTTTTTTTTTTTTTGGCTACACAGTATTCCATGGGGTGTATGTCATATGTCGCACCTTTTCTTTATCCACTCTACCATTGATGGGCATTTAGGTTGTTTCCATGTGTTTGCTATAGTGAATAGTGCTACAATGAACATTCACGTGCATGTGTATTTATGGTAGAAAATTTATGTTCTTTTGGGTACATAACCAGAAATGGGATTGCTGGGTCACATGGTAGTTCTGTTTTTAGCTCTTTGAGGAATTGTCACACTGCTTTCCACAAAGGTTCAACTAATTTACATTCCTATCAACAGTGTATAAGCATTTCTTTTTTACTCTGCACTGACACTTTTCAAAAGAAGAAATACATGCGACCAAAAAGTATATGTAAGAAAGGCTCCACATCACTGATCATTGGAGAAATGCAAATCAAAACCATAATAAGATATTATCTCACACAAGTCAGGATGGCTTTTATTAAAAAGTCAATAAATATATGTTAACATTCAGTCTATTCCCCTAAAAGAGACCTGGGATATGGCTGACTTAAATTTTTTTAATTTTTTTCTATATGACACTTTTATTTTACGCATAATACATATAATACATAATCAACAGTATCCTAGCTTCAAAACTGTACTTGTCTACATAAAGAGTCTAAGGTATTTTCCAAATATATATCAGTTTATTATAGACAAAAAGGAAAAAAAATCCTGTCAGTTGACTAAATAGAATCTTTTTTTTTAAATCAAGGATGACTAAGTTAAAAATACAGTGTACTAGCTATAACCCCACTGAGTATGATTTAAACAACTTTTTGGAAAATGTTCAAGAGCTATCACTCAATATGATTTGATTCATGCTCAGTAAATTTGTGGAGTTTTAGGTTTCAATTTTTTGGTTATTAGCTGTTGTTTTTTATTTCTTTTACCAGTGAAATATTGTGTTCTTTGAGGCATATCTGTCAATATATTTTTCTAAAATAAGTAATATTCTCTGCCATTTGGTGCTTCATATTCACAATTCCAAATACTAGTAATATATAATTAAATTATAAATATAGTTACATACTTCTTTAAATATAAAATATAAACATACACATAAGTAAAATATTATAAAATGGAGGCAAAGGAAGATTTGTATTACAGTTTACATAAAATGCTATTAAATTCCATAAAGCCCCAGTGACTCATCCATGGCCCCAGGGCTGGAAAGTAGCACAGCAATAGTTAGAGCCAAGGTAGGCTGAGGTCTCCACTACTACTGTCCCATTACATCATTACATCACACTACCCTGGAGGTTAGCATGAACCCTAGCTAAAAATCTCAAGTTAAGGCTTGGAAATTTCCAGCATCAGATCAGTTACCCTTTTCCAATAAGGGAGGATTCAAACACGCTTTGAGAATTAAGTCTAGCAGCATACTGATAGGATTAGTGAATCACAAAATGTTAATATCGAAGGAATCTAATTAATCCAACTGATGAACTTAACTCCCAGTTGTGAGTTGTCACTTCTAAACCTCGTTGAGCCATAAATTGGTTAAAATGGAACCAGAGATAGGTTAGTGGATTCAAAATGATTGTGATCTTCACATTTTAGCAAAAGTTGAGTATACGTTTTACATTTTGTATGAGTTATCACATATATTCAACACAATTCTCTTCCAGGCTATTTTATTATTTCTTTATTTTATTTTATTTTATCTTTATTTTATTTTATTATTTCTTTTTTTTTTTTTTTTTTTTTTTTTACAAATGACAAAACCAAGCTTCCAAGAATTTAAATTTCTTGCCACACAGTTAATTAATGGCTAAGCCAAGACTTAAAATACAATACATATATCTAACTCAAGCTGTAGTATTACTGCAATTATTATTGCAACACCCACTCAACACAAACTGCAAAGATAACAATTTTCTAAAACACTTAGACAAAATTCTAAGTGGTTGCAGGCCATTATGATGTCAAATTTCTAGGGAAATTGAAGTTATCCTTTTGGCTACTGGTGAATATATGATGGATACACGGTAATAAATGTACGTTTTCTATATTTCTGCTTGATTCATTTTTAAGAGCTTAACAAAAGTGATGATAAAGAACAAAATGGAAAAATTACTTATAAAGAATTACAGTACTATCAATAGAACTCTCCTTCCTGAAAACTGTGGTTTATGAGGTCTGAGAGCTTTCAGGATGAAATATGATTCAGATAAATTCCATCCTAGTCCTTCATATACTTCTTCTCAGCTATTTCTTATTAATTAACATATTTAATATGAGAATAATACTGAAAGATGCATTCCTTTTAGTGTAAATGCCAGCTATTATATATGTTAGGATTTTAAAGTCATTAATACATAATAAAAGACAATTATGTTAATGTGAATTAAATGTATTCTTTCCTGTATTTGAAAAATTGAATAAAGTTCCCCAGTTAAAGTTTTTACAATCTACATGATTTTTTTCTTTTTAAATGAAGCCTTACTGATTGCAGCTAATGCAGAAGATGACAATAATCAACTAACTTTTTACACATACAGAAAAGAAACTAGCCTGGGCACGCGGTGGCTCATGCCTGTAATCCCAGCACAACACACTTGTATCACTGTATGTTTGTGGCTGTTTTACTAGTTACGATTTCTATATATATATATATATATATGCCTAAATTTATCTTTATTTTGGTTCTATGTATTTACATACTGATGATTTTATATTTATTACAAATTAATTTTATATTGTATATGCTTTAGATTGTATTTAGCACATTATGTTGGTTATTACTAAAATTATATTTGTAGGTTATATTATCTATTTAATTTGTTTCAAGATAATAGTGTTTTTAAAATGCTTCTTTTAAAAAAGTTGATTACCACTAACTAGGACATTTACAAACCTCGGTGTAATTTAAAAAGTTACAGCTGAAGGTGAGACAATACAGTCTATATTAGGTAAGAAGAGATTTAAAATAGCAGGTTAATAAAAATTAAAAGGTAGCCTGACCAACATGGACAAACGCCATCTCTACTAAAAATACAAAAAAAAATTAGCTGGGAGTGGTGGTGCATACCTGTAATCCCAGTTACTCCGAAGGCTGAGACAGGAGAATAGCTTGAACCCAGGAAGTGGAGGTTGGGGTGAGCCAAGATCACGCCATTGCACTCCAGTCTATGCAACAAGAGCAAAACTCCGTCTCAAAAAAACAACAACAATAAAAAACAAAACAAAAAACAACCCTAAAGACAGTGAAGTGGTATCTTGAAGTAGTAAAAACAAACCATTGTCAACCATGAATTCTGTACCTGTCATAAATATCTTGCAAGAAGAAAGGTGAAGTAAAGGCAATTTCAGGGTGAAAAAAAAGCGTGACTTTACAAATATTGACTGCATAAACCAACAACCCAACAACAGCAAGAACAACGACAATAATAATGTCTTGTGAGATTTAGAAATATATGGAATCAAAATACATAGCAAAAAATAGCAAGTAATTTAAGAAGGAGGTAAAAGTACTTAAAATAATTTATAGTCTTTTCATTACATGGAAAGAAATAGGAGTTCTTATTTCAATTAGACTTTGGTAAGTTAAGAAGGATTTACTTTTATACCTCTAATTGTTGATTGAATAAAATAGTCAAGAATCTAATAATAATGGGGGTATGTTCTGAGGAATGCATTGTTAGGTGATTCTGTAATTAGGTAAACATCATAGTGCACTTCCACAAACCTAGCTGGTAAAGCCTACATATGGTGTAGCCTATTGCGCCTAGGCTAGTATGTTACTGTACTGCATTCTGCCAGTGATTGCAACACAATATATATAATTTGTATATATAAACATATCTAGACATAGAAAAGGACAGTAAAAATATGGTATTAAAATCTTATGGGACAATTACATCTGTGGTCTTTTGTAAACTGAAATGTCATCATGTGATGCAAGACTATAATTATATCATTATTGTGGAGACTTTATGATGAAATTAATGCTCTTATAAGGAAGAGATAGGATAGCTTAATTCTCTCTTTATCTCTCTTCTCTCTCTCTCTGTTTTTCCGTCTCCTCTTTTTCCTTTTCCTAGCCAAGCTGTGTTAGTACCTTTGTGCTGCTATGACAAAATATTTGGGAATGGGTAATGTATAAATAAAACAAATCTATTTCTCATGTTTCTGGAGGCTAGAAAGTACAAGGTCAAGAAGCTGACAGGATTGGTGTCTGGTGAGTGTTGCTCCATGCTCCCAAGATGGCACCTTGTTGCTACATCTTATGGAGAGAAGATATCCTGTGTCTTCATACAATGAAAGAGATAGAAGGGCAAGGAAGAATTCCCCTTAAACGTCAGCCATTATATAAGGGCTCTAATTCCATTCATGGGAATAGACTCCTCATGAAGTAGTCACCTCCCAAAGGTGCACCTAGTTGCAATGAAGATTAAGTTTCAACATGAATTTCTGAGGGGACATCATCACTCAAATCATAGAAAATGTGAAGAGATAAGGAGATGGCTGTCAGCAAATCAAGAAGAGCACCCTCACCAGACATAGAATCTGCCTTGATCCTGGATTTCCTGGCCTCCAGCACTATGAGAAAAAATGTTTGTTTTATTAACCACCTAGTCTCTGGTATTCTGTTATAGCCGCCCAAGCTGGCTAAGACAGTAGGGAATCTGGAAGCCTCACTGAAACCAAGATTTTGACTCCAGGTCTACTTAAGGCCTATTAGACTCAAATAAAAAGGAAGGATGGGGTTACCTTGATTTTTACTCTTTTATGCTTATAATGCTGCTGACTAGTTAACAAGAATTCAGCTCTGTGGCCACAGATAAACCTTGAAGCTCAAACCAATCATGACACAAGAAACAGATGCAAAGCCCTGCTCCCTTGTGTCTTACAAAACTCATGGCAGTAGATCTAGTTGGAATCTAAATCCAACCTGGAACCTTCAGAGGAAAGCCATCAGGGAAGTTCAGTTTTTATTCTGGATGACCGTATGTCCAGGTAATGTTAGGACTTTACTATTATAAAAGAAAGGGAAAATGAATATTACATAACGAAAAGCTGTCCCTGCCACACTGAGCATGTAACAGAAATTTGAGAGGCAATTTGTATTAAAAGATTATAAAGGCCATATAAATTATGTTAATGACTATGCATGTGCATGCATAGGAGAAAACTAATTTGGCATTCAAACAATAATAAGCCATAATTGGTCATTTATTGTTTCTATTATCTATTTTTTTAAAGCAGGAAAGTGATTATATACACAGTGTTAATGCTAGTGACAGCTGTAATCATAGTCGAGAATAGAAAGAGAGAGCAGAAATCCTTTAGTATAAACTTCTGGTTCTAACAGCATAGCAGAGAAATAACTTATTTTACAAGTGATATCTCATTGTTTATCTATTTAATAAAAATACATGACCATTGTTATATAGCATTTTCTGATTACAAAAGTGATATCACAAACAAACTATGAACACTGGAGGTAAATGAAGGCATTTTATTTTATTTTATTTTATAATGATGCTTATCTGTGGTTGTAACTGCCCAGGCATCTTTAGCTTAGCTTTAATCAATTGTAATTTCCCTGTTAATTAAGAACTAGTTAAAATTATCTGCTGGAATTATTTAATGTTAATATTTACCATAATGTTTTATATAGTTTAAGAAAGTATACACTATAGCACAATCTTTCAACTTACACAAATACCAAGTTATAAAACGTTTATTTAAAAATAAATTTCAACTATCATCAATAACTCTTTATCCTACTTTCCCTAGTAAATTAGCTCTGTATTCAGCTTTCTTCATATTTTCCTCCATCTTTATTTATTAAACGTTTTTATTTTTATTTATTTATTTTTATTTTTATTTTAAGTTCCAGGGTACATGCTCAGGATGTGCAGGTTTGTTAGCTAGGTAAATGTGTGCCATGGTTGTTTGTTGCACCTATCAACCCATCACCTAGTTATTAAGCTCAGCATGCATTAGCTATTTTTCCTAATGCTCTCCCACCCCCTAACATGCCCCAGTGTGTGTTTTTCCCCTCCCTGTGTCCATGTGTTATTATTCGGCATGCAGTGTTTGGTTTTATGTTCCTGCATTAGTTTGCAGAGGATAATGGCTTCCAGCTCCATCCATGTCCCTGCAAAGGACATGATCTCATTCCTTTTTATGGTTGCATAGTATTCCATGGTGTATATGTACCACATTTTATTTATCCAGTCTATCACTGATGGGCATTTGGACTGACAAAAAAGGCAATTTAAAAGCTTTTGATAGGATATGATAAATTTATATGACATAAAGTTTTTCTAATTTACAATCTAAATTATACAGATTGTTCACTCCCTCATCCTCCATCTCCTAAATGGGTATTGACATTTCAGTTGATACTTTCCAATCTCACAGGTAAAATGGTTTATTATTGTGATTTTAATGTCCATTCTTTTATTAATAGTAAGGGCAAATGTATTTCTAATGTTTAATGGTTGTAGCTATTTCATTATTTGTAAATACGTATTTAACACCCATATTATGTTCTGCCTATTTACCATAACATCTTTGTGTCACATCTAGTAGATTTTTTCCTGTTTTGTTGTCTATTTTATTACATGGTGATTTTACTTTACAGACTTTTTCTCCTCTTCTAAATTTTATGTTCAATTATGTTTCTTTATGGAATAAATCTATGATTTTCAAAAATATTTTAAGCTCCCTCTAATCTTTGTAAATTTAAATTTTGCTGTTAAGACCTGTGAATTCAGAACTAGATCATTTAGCTTCAGGTCACATACTGTTCAACATTATCTATTTTCATTTAGTTTTTCCTCTAATATCAATATTGAAGGATATGGAAGTTCTTGAGAAGGAAAATGGTTCATTATTTATTTGCAAAATAATTTCATAATGAATGAGTGAATGAATGAAAATCAATAGACGTTAGATTACATAATTAAATGTAAAATTGATTTGGTTTTCAATATCTTGGTACCTTCACACAGTAGTTAGCTAATAAAGTCTGCTAACAAATTGCCTAAGAAAATATTTATTAATGATTCATATGTTCCCTGATATGAAAGATAAGCCCCATCCCATTTGTAGTTACCTAGTGATGTATATGTAGGCAATTGATTTGCAATAATCAATTTGACTTAAAAATCAAAAAATAGAATGTATTCATATATTTGAAGAAATATAATTGCAGTCATCCCTTGATATCCATGGAAAATCGGTTCCAGTATGTCACTTGGATACCAAAATCTGTGGATATCCAAGTCATTGATATAAAATGACAGCGTTTGCATAAAACCTACACACATCCTCCCATATGCTCTAAATTATCTTGATTACCTATAAAATTTAATGCTAAATATATAGTTGTTATACTGAATTGTTTATGGAATAATGACAAGAAAATGCCTGTACGTGTTCAGTACAAGTGCAATTTATTTAAAAATATTTTTAGTCTGTGATTGGTTGAATCCACAAATGCAGAACCCATGAATATGGAGGCACAGTAGTATGAGTCATAGAAAACATGATTTTCTTCCTATTCAGAACAAGAAATCCCAAATAATTTACATATGAAGGCTTCTTTCAAATACATGTCTCTCAAATATAATCTAGCAGGTTTACTCAAACTTCAGTTTATATCATTGCGAAAAAAATCATATTACAGAAATAAATGTCTTACTTTAATAAGAGAGCTTGAAAAGATGAGCCAATACTAGTATTAATCTTGGAAAATCACTACTGATAATGGAAATGTTAATTGGTTAGATTTATCATATAGATTACTTATAAGTCTAAATAGTGTTACTAACTGCATGATTTTTGGTTGTTGCAGAATTGGTCATTTAAACTATCTAATGCGGTTTTTAGAAAATGGACTTCATTTTTTAAGCCTGTGCATATAATGCTTGCAGAAAAATGATATAATTTCCAAATATAGTAAATATTCAGTTCATGGAAATATTTTTGGGTCTCTAGTATAAAAAAATCAATGGCACATTGAAATTTATAAGGGAACATTTTATTTAATTACTTTTTTAAAAAGCTTCCCTTCAAAGTAATATTTTTCTTTCTTATTTTCCCTTTGCTTAAATCACAGAAACCAAGGAGTACTTATTTTGTCTAAGGAAGATGAATCAGGAAAATATTATGCTTACAACTTGCTACACTACACAGAGGAGGAGGAAGTAATGGCCTTGACATGTGTTTTACATTCTGACCTTGTATCCAAAGTAACAATGTTTCGACAGGACACATGCTCTACTGGAGAAGAGACTGCTGCACTTCTTTCTGTAGAGGTGATAGGATTGAATACTTAGAAGTAAAATAATTCCTAAGCATTCTTAGCTGGATGTTAATACGTATTTGCATCTTTGATTCATTTAACTTTAATGTATTTATTTGATGAAAATTAAATCCACCTTTCTATTTTGCCTAGTGGTCTAACAATATCCTCCCCAAGACGTAGAAAACAATGTTGCTCAGTGTTGCCACCACGGTATCCCTGAGGCATTCCATTTCAATACATGCAGGGGGAGGAATAATTAAAGACGGTGAAACAGCAAAGAGTAACAGCCTAGGAAAAAGCCAAGCTACTGTAAGAATCTTAACTGAGACACTTCTAATAATGAGTTGACTGCAAAATATACCATTCTGTGAAATATTACCGGGTGGCTTGACCTCTGTTAATATGTAAGATGGAAAATTAAAGCAATTTTAAGTGTGGTTCTGTTAAAGCCCACTGCTGATTCAGGTATTACCAAATGTGATTTCTTATAGCATTCAAATGCCTAAAATCCAGATATAAACTCCCAGTGGCAACATGAAAGAGGACATTAACTGCATTAGCTATTGAGAACCCAGTTACTATTAATACAGCCTTTAGGTAACTACTCTACTGAAACATAGATTTTGTAATTATAATGTTTTTCTATACAGCCACATGGAAGGGGATGGACAAATTGATGAGTACATTCTAATCAGAGCTAATATTCTATATTTACTTTCTATTTTATACTATACAATTCAGTACATCCACTAGTTTAAAGGACAAAAATAAATATGCATTTAAATATATTTGTGTAATTTGGATAAGCAAGATGGAGGTAGTATAATTGTAGAGAAAAAAATATGTATTACATTGCCTCCTTAAAATACAAATGCATTTAGTGAGGCATTTATTCTTTCATTTCAGATGAAAATTTGGATAGCCCTCTGAGTTTTCTGGAGAGGCTTAAGTAATTTAAAAATGGTCGTAAGGTTACTATGAGTTGCAAAATATATTGTATGATGCAACCTTATTATATTTCTAAAAAATGTTCGAGGTAAAATTCTAATTTACCACTTGGTCGAATCCATTTCACATGCATGTATAAAACCATAACGTCATTGGATAAAAGTGCTTCTTTGCCATTCAGGATCTCCATGGTCATTTATATAGTTTTCCAAAGTAAACTATACATAAGTTAAGACATTTTTCATACAAAGTGCATTGAATAAAAATGTACTCTGTGCCAATGTAGAAGACACTGGCTCAGACTTAAGGATAAAAGATAAAATAGAAGCAATTTTCCCCTAAGACAGCAGTACAGATGAAGAGATAAGATGCGAACTCCAGGCTGGGCACGGTGGCTCACGTCTGTAATCCTGGTACTTTGGGAGGCTGAGGCAGGAGGATCACCTGAGGTCAGGAGTTCAAGACCAGCCTGGCCAACATGGTGAAACCCCGTCTCTACAAAAAATACAAAAATTAGCCAGGCAGGGTGGTGCACATCTGTAATTTCAGCTACTTGGGAGGCTGAGGCAGGAGAATTGCCTGCGGAGCCAAGATTGTGCCACTGCACTCCAGCCTGGGCAACAGACCAAGACACTGACTCAAAAAAAAAAAGAAAGATAAAAAAGTACCCCAATAAATAAACAGAATATTCATCATCTTCTCTTGTTAATTAACATAATAAATATTTAAAAGATAAATAAGGATACAGAAGTTCTGAAAAGACTCAATTTACTTGGCCCAACTGATATTTATGGAAGACTCTACCCAACAAAAGCAGGAAAAACAGTTTTCTCAAATGCACATGAAAGATTCACTAAAATAGAACATACTGTGGCTATTTTTTAAAAAGGCTTAGCAATTTTTTTTTCCCAGAGACAAAGTCTCCTGTTACCCAGGCAGAATGTAGTGGTACAATCAGAGCTCACTGTAATCTTGAACTCCTGGGCTCAAGCAATCATCCAGGTGCACACGACTATACCTGGCTAATTTTTTTCTTTCTTTTTTTTTTTTTTTTGTACATATGGGGTCTCACTATGTTGCCTAGGCTGGTCTCAAACTCCCGGCCTCAAGTGGTCCTCCCACCTTGGCCTCCCAAAGTGCTGGGATTATAGGCATGAGCCACCATGCCTACCAATATTTTTTAAAGCAGATATTTTTCAGCTACTTATTTCTAGTTCTATTATAGCCACAAAGTATGTTTTGTGACTATAATATGTTTTGAGACTATAATAGAACTAGAAATAAGTAGCCGAAAAATATCTGGAAAATCCCCAATTGTTGGGAATCTAAGCTACACATACATTTAAAAATCTCATGGATCAGAGAGGGTGTCTCAGAGAAGGCTTAAAAGTATTTTTTTATCAAAATGAAAGTGAAAATACAGCATCAAAATGTGTGGGATGCATCTAAAGCAATTCTTAAAGTAATATAATATAGTTATTATATTAAAGAAGAAAGATCTGAAATAAATAAGATTTCACCTTACACATTATGAGAAAGAAGAAAAGGTTAAACATAATGGTGGCACAAACAAGAAAATAATAAAGTATAGTATTGGCAGTGAAAAAATAAGACAAATAGACCAACGCAACAGAACACAATACATACTCCAGACATCAACCCATACAAACCCATCTAATTACTGACAAAGAGTAAAGGCATTTCAAAGGACAAATGATAGTTATTTCAATAGATGCTTTTGGAACAACTGGACTTCCTCATTAAGAAAAGTGAATCTAGACACAGATAACACGCTTTTCACAAAAATTAACTCCTGGCCCTGGCAGTCTCTTTGCTTCCGTTGGTTTGTGACTCCCCTGGCTCTCCAGGAGACACTGGTGGCTGGATAGCACCAGCAAAGAGGACCCGGACACAATAAGCAACTTGGCCCAGAAAAGTCTTTTTGTCCACATGAGCCTGAGACTCCCTCCTTTGCCTAGAGACACTGGAGAGACTGAAGGACACTGGCAAAGAGATCACACAGAGATCACAAGCAGGACAACAAGGGAAACTTCTTTGTGTCTTTGTGAGCCTAAGAGGCCCCTGCCCTGATCAAAGCTGTCAGGATGGTGAAGGCACACCACACAGAAACGTGCTAAAACAAGAACCTCATCGTTCCAGTCAGGCTGAGACTCTTCTGCCTGTCGTAGAGACGCCAGACAGCCCATCCTATAGAAACTCCTTTTGCCAAGTCAGGCAGCACAAGCAGGGACCGGTAGGAGCCTCAGTAAAACAAAGTAGGCCACAATATCACTGAAATGGCCCTAAAAATTAAAATTCTATCAGAACCACAGACACAAATATACACCCGTACCTGCATGCTAAATCTAAAGAGTCATGCCTGCTAAAATGAAAAAAAAAAACTGCAACAATCAATTACAAATTTTCTTCAAAGTATAAAAAAGTAAATGTCAGCAAAGAAATACATAGAAGTTATATGAAAGACCCAGATAGAAATTACAGAATAGCAGAAACAAAATAGACTGAAAAAATTATCACCAGAGTCTAAGGGATTTGAGGGATTGTATCTAACAATTTGGCATGTATATTATCAGATTCCCCAAAGACAAGGAGAGAGTAGGGATGGAAGCATATTCAAAGAAATAATAGTTGAAAAATTCCCAAATTCGACCAAAGACACAAACCTACAAATTCAAGAAGCAGAATGTCAAATGACATAAATTCTAAGAAATCCATGCCAAGCCACATAATAATTAAACCTGTGAAAACCAAATATAAATTAAAAATCTTTACAGTATCCAGGGAGAAACAATGCATTACCTAGAGAGGACTGCTAAATCAAATGACAGTGGCTTGCCTGTCCAAAATCAGGGAGTTCAGAACAAGAGGCATTATATTTTTCAAGAGCTAAAAACCCCTATCAATTATGAATTCTACATCTTCAAAAACTCTCCTTTATGAATAAAAGTAAAATAGACATTCACATATGAAGAAAAACTTAAATATGTGCAGCTAGCAAATCTACTTTTAAGGATTAGCTCAAGGAAGTTCCTCATAAAGACAGGACACGACAAGAGAAAAACTCTTAGAGCATCAGAAAAGAAAAACAATGGTAAAAGCAGAAATGTGAGTGTATAAAATAGATTATTTTTTCCTTAATATTTTAAATCACATTTGATGATTGAAACAAAAATTATACCACCATCTAATACTCAAGACAATAATATTTGAAAGTGGGAAAGGTATATTAAATGGGATTAGAGATGTAAATTGAACCAAAAGGGACCTAAATGGATGTGAGGTTTTCATCAGTTGATGTTATCAGTTTGTGATGTGTCACAACTTTAATTATAACATCCAGAGTAAGTACCACTAAAACTATATGAAGAGATAAACTCAAAGACCCTATAAATAAATCAAGAGAAACAAAGGAGCTAGAAACAGAGGAACCCAACAGCCAGCAAATAATATAAAAGACTTAAGTGCTGACATTTCAATAATTACCTTAAATGGAAATAGCCTAAATATACCAATCAAAAGAAATTGGAATAAAATACACACACACACAAATACAATAGTACATCACTTAAAAGTACATTCCTTCAAATTGACTCCAGCTATTAAAAGGTTGTCAAGAGAATACTATAGATAACTTTATGTTTACAGACTTATGTGTTAAGTTAGGAGTAAACTGATTACTCAAAACCACAAACTACTAAATAACTCAATCAAGATGGAATAGCTAATCCAGTTGGTTCTCTAATCATTAAAAGAATTAAATTTTAATTAGAATATTCTAAAAGGAAATCCAGAGTTTCCTGTTTTATCAGTGTAGAAATGTAAAAACTTTTAAAACAGTATTAACACCAATTCCCTGAAAGAAATAATACAGAGAGCTCCCATATACATATCTCATATACATACTGTAGTACAAAGTCACAACAAGATTATTGACAGTAATAAAATCAACAGATCTTATTCACATTTTCACAGTTTAGCTACTACTCATTTGTATGTGTATGTACATTTAGTTCCATAGAACAGACTAGGTATCCTTCACTGGGTAAATGTAAATCTTTTTCAAAACATGTAAGAAAAGGAACAGTTCCCAATTCATTTTAGAAGATCACTATTGTCATGATTCTAAAACCATAGAGAGTACCATAAAAAATAAAATTAAGAAAAACTATAGAACAATATATCTCATAAACATAGAAGTAAATATCCTCAAAAATAATGGAAAATAAAATCAAGAAATGTACAAAAGGAATTCTAAACCATGAACAAAGTATAGTTTATTGCAAGGATGCCAGGCTGATTCAAAATTCAAAAATCAGTCAGTATAATCACCATATCAAACGTTTAGAAAAGAAATGTTGTATGAAAATAATCAATTGATACATGAAAAGCATTTTTAAAAATCCAACATCCATTCTGAGCAAAAATTATCTAAGTTAGAATTAGTAGGGAATTATTTCAACTTGATAAGTAGCATCTAGAAAAGCTACAGCTATTAACATAATTAATGGTGAAAGATTGAGTGTGTCCCCCCAAATCAAGAACAATGCAAGGATGTTTGCTCTCACCACTATTATTCAAAATAGTACTTATACAACACAAAGTGATTATAGTCACTGCAATAAGACAAGAAAAATAATTAGAAAGGCATAAAGATTGGAAACAAACATGGTTGCTATATAGAAAATCTGAAGGAATCTACAAAAACCTAATAGAACCAACAAGTGAGTTCATCAGGACTGCAGATTACAAAAGCCAGAAACAAACATTAATTGCATTTTGTGTAAATGATTATATAAAAACAATTTTTTAAATGTCATTCATAATATTTCAAAATAAATGAAATATCTCAAGTATATACTTAAAAATGTTTGTACAAATTCTATATGCTGAATGTTAACAAATATAGATGAAATAAATCAAATAAGATTTAATAAATGAAGAGACATACTGTGTTAATATATTGGAAGACTCAACAAAGTATAGATGTCATTTTTTCTCAGAGTGATCTATAAGCTTAATACTATTTCTATCAAGATCTCATCTGGTTTATTGTACAAATAGATAAGCTTATCATAGTATCTAGCATTGCTGAAACAGCCTTGACAAAGAAAAATAAAGTATATGACACTATTCAATATTAAGCCTTACTATACAGTGACAGTAGCTAAGACTGGTGATAGATGCATAGATAGATATATAGATCAATGGAACAGAGTAGAGTACCTAAAAATAGACGTACACAAATAAGCTCCTCTGATTTTTCACAAATTTTCAAAAGAAATTCAATTCATTAGAGGAAGAAAAGCCTTTTCAACAATAGGGGCTAGAGCTGGAGCAATGAGACATCCATACAAAAAATAAGAAAGAAAGAAAAAAGAACACCAATCTAGACCTTACTTATACCTTATGCAAAAAATAAATTAACTAAAAGTTGATAATGGACAGTTTCTTAATAAACTAAACAAGCAACTTCCATATAACCAGAAATTATACTCTTTGGCATTTTCAAAAGAAAATTATGCTCAAAAAGTTTGTAAATAAATGTTCATACTAGATTAATTTGTGAGAGCCAACAACTAAGAACGGACCAATATCCTTCATTGGGTAAATGGTTAAACAAACCATGGTACATACATACCATGAAATATCAGTAATAAAAAAGAAATATGTGACTAATATGTGCAACACTTGGATGAAACTGCAGAAAATTATGCTGAATGATTTGTAAAACCCCAGTGGTATACAAACTCTATGATTCCATCTATATGGCATTTTGAAATGACATTATTTTTAAAATAGAGAACAACTGAGTGGTTGTTGGCATGAGGGACAGGGGTGGGAGCACCGAAGGGGATGTAGTTATAAAAGAGTAACACAAGAGATCCTTGTGATGATGCAACTTTTCAGAATCTTCGTCAAAATGGTGGTGATACACAAGTGATCAACTACAGAACCAAATCTACAGACACACACAAATAAATAAATAAATAGTAAAACTGGGATGGTGTGAATAAGAACTGTGGATTTTATTACCCTTAATATTCTGGTTGTGACTTTGTACTATAGTTTTACAAAATAGTGCCACTGGGGAAACTATGTAATTGGGAGCTCTTTGTGTCACTTCTTACTACTGCCTGTGAATTTCTACTTATCTCAATAAAAATCCATA
Organism: Nomascus leucogenys; assembly: GCF_006542625.1. Taxonomy (NCBI): domain Eukaryota; kingdom Metazoa; phylum Chordata; class Mammalia; order Primates; family Hylobatidae; genus Nomascus; species Nomascus leucogenys. The sequence goes on along the minus strand of NC_044384.1, from coordinate 49,661,115 downwards.
CTCGGTTGTGATGCTGTAAGCTTAAAAAAAAAAGAAAAGAATAAAAAAGTCCTAATGAATGAAACCAAAGAAGAGCTAAATAAATGAAGAGGCACTCTACGTATAGAGATTGGATCAATCAATATTATTAAAATGTCAATTCTCCACAATTTAATCTAAACCAATCAGTCAAAATCCCAGAAGGGTTTCTTTCAGATGTGAAGTTAATTTTAAACATATATGGAGATAAAAGGATCTAGAAAAGCCAAAATAATTTTCAAAAAAGCTATAGTAGTCAACAGAGTGTGCCTACACAAATACAGTAAATGACTTTTAACAAAGATACAAAGGCAGCTCAATAGAGAATGAAGAGTCTTCAAGAAATGGTAATGAAATAAATGGATGTCCACATGTAAAATCACAGGAACCTTGACACATACCTCACAGCTTAAAGGAAAGAAAATGCAAAACTCAAAGTGGGTCATAGACTCTAATAGAAAGTATAAAAATACAAGATATATTTATAGAAGAAAATATAGGAGAAACCCTGTGTGACCTTAGATTAAGCAAGAGTTTTTAACTATGACACCAACAACACAAATCTGAAAAGAAAAATATTGATATATTCGAGTTTAGCAAAATCAAAAATTGTGCTTTGCCAAAGACACTCTTAATGGAATGAAAAGGCAAGCCATAGACTGAGATATATATATTTGGAAATTACAAATTTCCTTGATTTATACCAGGAAAACATAAACTTTTGAAACTCATAAAAAAAATTGGGCAAAACGTCTGAATAGACATTTCATTAAAGATGACATACAGAAGATAAGTGATGTACAAAAGAAGTTCAACATCATTAGTCATTAGAGTCATCAAATAAAATCTCAAGAAATCTCTGAATCATCTAAGTATTTCCTCATTCTCTTTCTCTCCTCTTTCTTAACTCCCACCTTACTGTTCTTTTTCTTTTTTAAGATTATGAAAAGACATAAATTATACTTTTAAGCAAATAGCAGTTACAAATCATTAACCAAAAGCAATAAGCACAGTGTTCCTTGCTTGGCAGATTGTTTTTATAACATTTTTTGGTGACTATTTATTCAGGAAGCTGCATGAGAAAACATTCAATGCACATATACTGGTTCACTTTTTGTGGTGCCTTAGCTTGAAAAATTCACTTATATTGAGAAGATAAATAACAAACAGAAATTATGAGAATTTGCTGTAAATTTCCATCAGCAACATTAAAGAAGATATTTATATCATATAAGGCAAAGTCTGAAAATAGTATATATAGCAAATAGGGCCAAATACAGTAGCAAAACAAGATTTATTGAGTACATTAAATTAAATTTTATATATATACACTGCTTAATTATTATGTACACATATAAATGTATGCCAATATAGAAATATGGAAATATATATTTATAAATGTATAGGCATACATACACACATTTATATAGTTTTTTTATATTAAATTGCCTTTAAAATTCCTGATATAATTTTTATACTTTGGTTTATAATTTGTGTTACTGAATCCCTTGACTATTCAAAACAAATGTATATATATGTATAATATATTAAAAATAATCAAATGCCTATTTGTTTTATGAACTTTTAAGCTGCAAAAGATTTCGCACCTTTGTTATATTCTTATGTTAACTTCATTTCTTTTAATGCTGTATATCTATTTATTATTTGCAGTGTCATACACTGATAATACTTCACACAAGAAGATTTATCTTCAATGGTTTTTACTATCCAAAATAATTCTAGGTCTGAGGTAAAATGACCCTCTTTGATTCCTCCAGCACACTGCATTTCATAAACAATATGATCAGTTCTATTGCTGTGATATACCAGCCCATCAATCTTAAGAAAGTATGAATTACGATGAACTCAGAGTTCTTTAAGTCAAAATATGTAATTATTTTTATACAGCAGATAAAGCATAATGTAGGGAGTAGAAGAGGTGACTCATTAGAGACCATAGCCACTCTGCATATATGCTGCTCCCAGCATCTAAACACTTATTTCTTTCCTTAGTTCTTCCTACTCTCTCTCACTCGACACTCAATGCTGATCTTCAAACACTGATCTTCAGAATTCCTTCACTGTTAGCCATTTGCTTTCAAATAATGGTGTTTAATTGTGGGAAAGTTAAAAAAAAAGTGCTTGTGATGGTTAATTTTAGGTGTCAATCTGACTAAATTAAGAAATATCCAGAGAACTGGTAAAGCATTATTTTGGGGTGTGTCTGTGAGGGCACTTCCGGAAGATATTTTGTGTAAGTATGAGTGGACTAAATAAGTAGGGACCATCTACCCTCAATGTGGGTGAGTACCATTCAATGGCTGGAGATCCAGAAGCAGCAAAAACGAGGAAAGGCGAACTGTGCTCTCTCCGTCTCCTGGAGCTTGGGTACACTCTTCTCCTACCCTTGAACATCAGAGCTCTAGGCTCTCTGGCCTTTGGACTCCAGGACTTACACCAGTGCCCTGCCAGGTTCTCAGGCATTCGGCCTTAAACTGAGCCATGCTACCAGTGTCCGAGGATCTCTGGCTTGCAGATGGCCTGTAGTGGAACTTCTCAGTCTCCATAATCAAATGATTAATTCCCCTAATAAATCCCCTCTCTATCTATACATCTATCATCTATCTATCTATCTATCTCTCTCTCTCTCTCTCTCTGTCTGTCCATCCATGCTATTGATTCTGTCTCTCTGAAGACCCCTGACTAATATAGTGCTTAAGGAGAACTCTCAGAGTCAAATTTAAGTTGTATTTTTGTGTCTACTGCTATTTATGTAACCTTTTGCAGATTCCTAACCCTGATTTCTGATTTTTAATACTGAAATAAGTTCTCCAAGTTATTTTAGATAATGTATATAAAGGGATTAACACTGCCTATCATAAAGACTAAATGGTATCATTATACTTATGTGTTAATTTTCTTGTTATTTTGTGTTTGGTTATTGTGTCTTAATCATTACTACTGAGGATAGTCTTGCTTTAAAATATTTATAATTATTTAATAATAATGAGAAAGACATAAATTACTAGATATTTCTTATTTTCTAAAGTAAGAGTGCTCTTATTTTCTGGAAAGAAAGAGTATAGAAGGTAGGCACAAAACATACATATATCTACATTTTTAATAGCTTTAGGCTATTTTGAGGAAAATATTTTTCACATCAACGGCATTATATCAAACCTGCCATCCTCTACTTTATACATATTAAAGAGTAATGAAAGAAATGGAGAATAAACCATGTGGGAACGAACAACAAATAGGGAATTGCTTATCACTGCAGTTTTAGTAGGATCATACATGAGAATTTTTCTTCTATTTTTAAGTTCTGGCTGAGGTCACATACTGGAGAGAGAAGACCAATTTCTAAAAACACTTCAATAAAAGAGAGAGAGAGATCCATTCCCTTTCTAAAAAGCAGATAAAATAATGAATGCAAACTTTTCTCATCTTCCAACTCTTGGCATTGTAATAGTACAGTAAGTTAAGTGTTACTTAAAGCAAAGGGAAAAATAATTTAGATAAAATTCACAGGAGTAGAGCACACTGGGAAAACTACACTTGCTACAATGAGCATAGAGTGTTTCAGATCAATTCTTCCATGAAAAACAATTTAAAAAGCTGAGGAATTGATTACAAATATTTCTGAATACTATCAAGGAAATAGGTATTTCCAAAGAAAGAAGAGTTTTAGAATTTGAATCAAAGAGCAAAATAATTCCAGAGGGCAAGGCTGGTGTTCAGTATTGTATTCCTGTTTGAAATATTTGTCCATCTCAAAACTATGAGACAGATACAGAGAAGTTCAGCAAATTCAACCTACACACAGAACTGCGGTAGGGAGGATTATTCAAAAAAATAAAGCTCAAAGCCAAATAAAAATGAGGTGCATTGTTAACAACTCCAGGCTTTCCCATTGGAACTGATGTTAAGATGAACCAAACATAGACCAGCCCTTTCAGGACTAAAGCCAGCTTCAAATTACTTCAGTTATTGAGTAGGAACATGTGATCTATAATTACTAGTGCTTTTTGACAAAAGCAAAATTAAATTTTCAACGATTATTTCTTTGAATATGCTTTCATCCCTCCTCTCTCCTAGTCTTTGGGGAATCCAATAACATACATGCCAAATCTTTAGATACAATCCCCCAAATCCCTTAGATTCTGCTGATAATTTTTTCAGTCTATTTTGTCTCTGCTGTTCTGTCATTTCTATCTGGTTCTTTCAAATAAAATAAAACAGAGAAAGCCTCAAGTTGTTGCAACACTTTTCTAAATGAAAAGATTTGGCCAAAAGAAAATCCAGAAAATAGGCAGTAGAATCAACAATCATAGCATATTCAAAAAATAAATTTATCACATAATGAATTCAAAATAATGTTCAATACATTTAACATGAATTAAAGGTAAAGTGGAGAAATTCAACAGAGTATATAAAATTATGAAAAAATTATTAAATAGAAACTCTGGAACTTAGAATAACTGAAATTTAAAACTCAATAAGTGAATTTAATAGCTGAATAGAAACAGATACAATCAAAATAAATGAATTGGAATAAACCATTAATCTGCATTAATCTGGGATATACTCAAAAGAATACATGGAAATTCTGTCGCTCAAAAAGACAGGAATGAGAAAATGAACAGAAATTCAATTTTCAAGAGATAATTTCTGGTGATTTTTCAAAACTGAAAAATGAAATCAAGTCACAGATAAGAGAAGCACTATAAATTTTAAGTTGGGTAAATAGCAGTTTAAACAAAACAAATGAAAACAAAAACTAGCCTAATCACAATAAAACTCTGACAACTAAACAATATAATAACATCTTAAAAGCAGCCAGAGATTAAAGAAAAATATTACCTTTAAAGCACAAGAAAAACTCAAGAGCTAATTCTTCCCCATAAATAATAAAAGTCAGGAGACAAGGTAATAATATCTTTAATAGACTAAAAAATAACTGCCATCCAAGAATGTATTATTCTTAAAAGAATAATAAAATAACACATAACTATCTCGGTAATACATAGGAATAATGATATAAATAAAAGAAAAAAGAAGATGGATGTTATAGGTAATTTCCACAAATGACTCAGAGCAATTCCTCCCTTCTCTGTTCCTCGCACCAAGAGATGGAGGTTATTCCCCTTCTCCGTGAATTGAAGCTATCTCTGAAATTGCTTTCACCAATAGAATATAGTAGAGACCACAGGTTGAAAATTCTTGCAGGCACAGTGACTGATGCCTATAATCCCAGCACTTTGGGAAGCCGAGGCGGGTGGATCACTTGAGGTCTTGTGTTCGAGACCACCCTGGGCAACATGGTGTAACCACATCTCTACTAAAATACAAAAATTAGCCGGGAGTATTGGCGCACACCTGTAGTCCTAGCTACTTGGGAGGCTGAGGGAGAATTGCTTGAGCCTGGGAGGTGGAGGCTGCAGTGAGCCGAGATCATACACCACTGCACTCCAGCTTGGGCTACAGAGTGAGCCTCCGTCTCAAAAAAAAAAAAAGGAAAAATAAAAGAAAAAAGAAAAAATTCTGAGCCCAGACCTTAAGATGATTGTCATCTTTCACTGCCATTCCTCTTGGATCAATCACAACTCTGATGTCCTTCCTTGGAACCTAGTCACAATATTGCAATAAGCTCCAGCCATGTGGATAACCATTTGTAGAAAACTACAGTGTTCCACTTAAAAGCCCCAGCTGTGTTTCCAGGTGACATTGAACATCAACTGTCAGCCATGTGAGTGTGAACCATCATGGATATTCCAGGCCAGACAAGCCCTCCCATGACTGGCCCCAAACCTCCAGTTGATACCACAAAGAACAGAAGAACCACCTACTATATATACCTAGTCCACCAGCCTTGAAAATTACAAGGAAAAATATAATGGTTCTTTCTTTAAAATATTGTTTTGTAGGAGAATTACCTGTACTGCAGTAGATAATTGAAACAGCAAGAAAGTAGAGGAAAAATTAGAGAAGCATAATGATAAATAGAAAATAACAACATTGTAGATTTGAATGCAAATGTGTCAGTAATTACATGAAATGCAAATGAACTAAGTATTCCAATTAGAAGACATAAATTGTCAGATTGGATTAAAATAAAATAATATATGTTTCTTACAAGAGACACACTTTAAATAAAAGGATATAGAAAGGTTGAAAGTAAAATAATGAGAAAAAAAGAGATCGAGTATGCAAAAACTAATGACATAATCATATAATTGTACCAATATTTGTCCAAGTAGATTTTAAAGCAAGAAACATTAGTTAGCATGAAAACTAACACTGCATAATTATAAAGGCTGAGTCCACTAAGAAGATAAAAACAATTCTAAAATACAAAAAATAGCCTAATAAAATAATAAATAACTAATAAAATGAAAATTCACAATTATAATTGGTGATTTTAATTCTCAAAAGAGAGAACATCCACAGAAAAACAATAAAAGCAAGATACATTTTTTTACAATAAGATTTCATGTTCTTTTCAAGTACACAGAAGATATTTATCAAAATAAATCATATTTTGAACTATAAGAATCTGAAATGATTGAAACCATTCAGAATATGTTCTCTTTACGACACCTAAATAAAGTTAAAAATAAAATTAAAAAATCACTAGAAAGTCTATATTGTTGAAATGTAAGCAATTCATTCTGAATAACTAATATGTCAAAGCAAAAAGTCACAATGTTAGAAAACATTATGAACTTGGTAACAAAAATACTATATATCAGAATTAGAGGAAAGTTTATAAACAAACACATTAATTATTATGATAGAAAAACAAAACGCTGATAACCTGGATGTGTTCTAAAAAGCTTTTTTTAAAAAAAAAAAAAAAAAAAAAAAAAAAAGAACAGAAAACTAAATCCAAACAAAGGGGGCCATCCTCATGGTGATAACTGAGCCCTGGCTCTGAGTTCATGGAGATCTAATTACTTAAAAATGTGTGGCACCTCACCCCTGCACTCTCTCTCCCTCTTGCTTCTGCTTTCTCCAGATGAAGTGCCTGCTTCCATTTTCCCTTGGGCCGTGATTCTAAGTTTCCTGAGGCCTCCCAGGAGGCAGATGCCAGCACCATGTTTCCTGAACAGACTGTAGAACCGTGAGCCAATTAAACCTCTTTTCTTATAAATGACCCAATCTCAGACGGTTCTTTGTAGCAATGCAAGAACAGCCTAATACACTTATTCTTTCCTTTCGGCCTTGACCTATTTGAAAACCAAGTCCAGGCTCTTGTTTATTTGATTGCTTGCTTTTTTGTTTTGTTTTGTTTGAGTGCTTGTTTACCAGGTTCTCCCTTAATTATCAGACTTAGTTATACATTCGGCAGATATATCACAGAAGTGAGAATATGTCCTCAGTGCATCATATAAAGAAAAACAATATTGGTGGTGATTACCTTGATTATGTTTTCCTTTGTAATTGATAAGTAACCTTTGATGCAATACTTTGAGACTGAGTAAACTTTTGTTCCTCATCAAAACTTTCCATGTTATTTTTAGCAAGCACTGATTTTTCTAACTCCACATTCCTCCTATGTTTAATAACAGGAATTCTACTGAAAGAAAGTTCTTTTCTCTTGCTTTACTTACTTAATGTAATTATTAACTGATAGTTCTTTTTTATCTAATGGGCTAGAGACCATTACAATAACTATTTATTTTTGATTCTCAAAATGTCCCAGGTTTGGTCAGAGGGACCAACTTAAAGCTGGTTTTTTTTGTGTCATTTCGGTGTCCCTGTCATTTTTTTTGAGCACTTTCTTACTTTCTAGTGCAGATTTTACCAGGTCATTGTATACTTCCCCTGTCTTATTCCTGGAATCATCTTTTTATTTTTCAAAAGAACTCTTGTTCTTTTCACTAGATACTTATATTTAGAGACCAAGATCTGAGTCCAAGGTGTGTGCTTATTGAATCAATCAGTTTCAGGGGGGCAGAGTTAAGAAATGCATGTATATGTACTTCTGTATATATACCTGTGTTTCCATATGTCTGTCATCTGTGATCTAACTTTGTATCTATCTATATATACATACCCATTTATGTATTCAAAATGATGAGCGTACTGGTACCACCCATTCTAATACTTTACTATAGGATATATGCTGCCCTTTTCTCTTTATCATTATATTTACAATTCCCTTCTCCAACAGAAAAAAAACCTGACCGTCATATTCCAAATATATTTAAGTACTTTCCCAGAATACACACACATGCTTCAAAATCATCAATACATACCACCATGAAAAGCACATAATAACTAGATTTTAATAGTTATTTATGCTTGTTTTTGAAGTTGATTTTATATAATATGGAAGGCACAGATCTTCAATGTGCAATATGTTGCACGTTGTGTAATATGTTGAGCTTTGGCCATGTGATGACCTGTGCAAGTCATATGTCTACAGAAATACTGAATTTTTCTTCATTACTTTCTTAGGTAAATATACACCATAGACAACTGTGTTTTTAAAATAACTATTAATGAAATTTGTATCTCCCAATAGTTGTATAAATAGAATTATAAATGTTTATAACATGTGTCTGGGTTTATCACACAGCATGAACTCTGTGGGGCTCATGAATGTTAGAATGCTAACGGTTTTTGTTGTTGTTGATGGTGGTTGTATTACATATGTATACATATGTAACAAACCTGCATGTTGTACACATGTACCCTAGAACTTAAAGTATAATTAAAAAAAAGAAAAAATCTAGGCAATTTATCAACATATCTAAATTAAGTATTAATAAGCACAGGGTGCATGCAGAATGAGAGGAGATCAGAATTTAGGGAAACAATGCTATTTGAATGGAGACTGTGGGGGCAGAGGGGAAACTTTTCAACAGAAAACTACGCATTGCCCCATACAGGAAAATCTTCCAAGCATTACTTAATTCTAGCCTTTTATTGACTGAGCTAATTTTCAACTCTATAAGTTGTAGGTCTCTATTAGACCTGCAAATTATGTCTTGCATAGTAGAGGTTCAACACACTTCCCTTCCACTCTGTATTAAGACCAGTTTTTCCACCCTTTACATATTTCTTTCAACATTCCTGATATATAAATGTGCCTGCTTATACCATCCGCTTTGAACCAGTTATAACATGTGTCTGGTAACCACATTAAATGAGTAGATCATTAAAATGTGCTTATTTTAAATCTGAAAAAAAAGAAACATGCCATCCTCAAATAGAGATAAATTCATATTTTCGTTTTCAATCCACATACAATTATATTTTTCTTGCCTTACTGCCTTTTTCCCAAACTTAAAGCATTCATTATTTCATCACAATTATAATGTGACTCATAGGTCTTTCATGGAGTCCTCTTAGTTGAGAAATCCCTTTGTATTTCTAATTTATCAAATTTTTTAAACATGAATAGAAACTAGGTCTTTTATATATACGTGTTGGGGTGATCACAGGATCTTTCTCCTATCATCTCTTAATACAGTAAATTGCAACGGTGGACTTTTGAACATTGAACCAACCTCACATTCTAGGAATGAACACCAATCAGTTACTATGTGTTACTTCTATTACATATTGATGGATTTATCATCAGAAAATTCTGTGAGGAATTATTTGCATTTGTTGAAGTGTTCTGCAATTTTCTTTCTTCATAATATTCTTGCCATTTTTTTTTATTGGGTTATGCTTTCCTCATGAAGCAAGCTTGGAAGTTTTTCCATGTGTTAAGTCACTTAAACCTTGCACAAATTACTTTATAGTAGGTTAGTTTTTACCTTCTAATTAGAAGTGGGGACTGAAGAAGGCTTAATTAGTAAGTTTAAGGCAAAGAATAATTATAGCACTTCTCTGTAGTTTTTTAACCATCATCTCTTTTTTCAGAGAAAGCATCCTAGCACTTTGGGAGGCCAAGGCGGGCGGATCATGAGGTCAAGAGATCGAGACCATGCTGGCTAACATGGTGAAACCCCGTTTCTACTAAAAGTACAAAAAATGAGCCAGGCGTGGTGGCGGGCGCCTGTAGTCCCAGCTACTCGGGAGGCTGAGGCAAGAGAATGGCCTGAACCCAGGAGGCAGAGCTTGCAGTGAGCCGAGATTGTGCCACTGTACTCCAGCCTGGGCTACAGAGCAAGACTCCATCTAAAAAAAAAAAAAAAAAAAAAAAAAAAAAAACAGAGAAAGCTTACTCTTCCGATGTAAAATGTGATTCCAAAAAGTCTTGGCTACAGAGTCTACCCATTTTGCTGGTACAATAATGTCCCTAGTTTGAACAAGTTGTATTACTCTTTCATATTGAAAACACACATTTCTTTCAAGTATATGTGTAGATGAGGAAGAGCCAAGTAGGCTCTCTGATAGATATATGGATGTTGGGAGAGAGAAGCCCTCTTCTTCCAATGATTGGGAAGTTAGAAAACTATGAAGCAGTGACTGCAGGTATAATACCAATCTTGCCTAAAATGCAAAAGTGTCTTTGAAGATTAAAGCCCAGCATCTCAAGTCAATTCAGATAGGAAGTGAGGCAGAGAGAGAAACAGGGAGAGAGAGGGGTGGAGTTGGGGAGGGAAGGAGGGGGAGAGAGAGAGATTGATTGACAAACAGAGAGAAAAAAAAAAAACAGAATAAAGTGGAGTAACCATACATGCTGATTTGCCAGGGAATTTTACCCTTGTTGTAGAAAAATTCATGCTTTTAAAATTAATTTTAGAAATTGTCTCTTACTCTGAAACATGTCTTAAAATGGATTATATGTTCACTCTTCCTAAAAATATTGTTTGCATTCCTGGGGTCTGGCTATACTGTAAGCCAAATATAACCTAGCTTTTCCAATTATATAGAATATTATTTCTCCATTCTTACTTAAGGTAGATCAATTGCATTTCTGTCACTTGGAAACATAATAATCCTGAAAGTGGCTAAAATCTGGCAGAACTGGGATTTATGCCTTCATTTACTTAACTCTAAGGTCAATGACTTTTACCTTATTCCATCTATTAAAACAAAAGTGTCAAAGTCCTATTTTTTTCTGATTTCCTGGCTTTTTAACTTGATAAACATAAGACATTTTCATAATTGCATAAATATTATCCAGAGTATAAGTTTTTGATACGTATGTTTAATTGTGATTAACTTTTCTATTACTGAGTGCTTTTAACTTTTTTTTTATTTTCTACGAATAGAAATATAATTCAGAACTGAATTTGAAAGTAGTGGCATTTTTGGTTTTCCCTCAGTGACCCATAAAGTTACAATTTGAGTGCTAGAATAAAACTTCGATATCACTGGGCTAGGTTTTTGTTGTTGTTGTTGTTTGTTTGTTTTTTACATATTGGGGTAAAAAACTGTCTTATTTATCTTTTTTTATTTTTTTATTTTATTATTATACTTTAGGTTTTAGAGTACATGTGCACAATGTGCAGGTTTGTTACATATGTATCCATGTGCCGTGTTGGTTTGCTGCACCCATTAACTCGTCATTTAGCATTAGGTATATCTCCTAATGCTGTCCCTCCCCCCTCCCCCCAACCCACAACAGTCCTCAGAGTGTGATGTTCCCCTTCCTGTGTCCATGAGTTCTCATTGTTCAATTCCCACCTATGAGTGAGAACATGCAGCATTTGGTTTTTTGTCCTTGCGATAGTTTACTGAGAATGATGTTTTCCAGTTTCATCCATGTCCCTACAAAGGACATGAACTCATCATTTTTTATGGCTGCATAGTATTCCATGGTGTATATGTGCCACATTTTCTTAATCCAGTCTATTGTTGTTGGACATTTGGGTTGGTTCCAAGTCTTTGCTATTGTGAATAGTGCCGCAATAAACATACGTGTGCATGTGTCTTTATAGCAGCATGATTTATAGTCCTTTGGGTATACACCCAGTAATGGGATGGGTGGGTCAAATGGTATTTCTAGTTCTAGATCCCTGAGGAATTGCCACACTGACTTCCACAATGGTTGAACTAGTTTACAGTCCCACCAACAGTGTAAAAGTGTTCCTATTTCTCCACATCCTCTCCAGCACCTGTTGTTTCCTGACTTTTTAATGATGGCCATTCTAACTGGTGTGAGATGGTATCTCATTGTGGTTTTGAGTTGCATTTCTCTGACGACCAGTGATGATGAGCATTTTTTCATGTGTTTTTTGGCTGCATAAATGTCTTCTTTTGAGAAGTGTCTGTTCATGTCCTTTGCCCACTTTTTGATGGGGTTGTTTTTTTCTTGTAAATTTGTTTGAGTTCATTGTAGATTCTGGATATTAGCCCTTTGTCAGATGAGTAGGTTGCAAAAATTTTCTCCCATTCTGTAGGTTGCCTGTTCACTCTGATGGTAGTTTATTTTGCTGTGCAGAAGCTCTTTAGTTTAATTAGATCCCATTTGTCAATTTTGGCTTTTGTTGCCATTGCTTTTGGTGTTTTAGACATGAAGTCCTTGCCCACGCCTATGTCCTGAATGGTATTGCCTAGGTTTTCTTCTAGGGTTTTTATGGTTTTAGGTCTAACATGTAAGTCTTTTATCCATCTTGAATTAATTTTTGTATAAGGTGTAAGGAAGGGATCCAGTTTCAGCTTTCTACATATGGCTAGCCAGTTTTCCCAGCAGCATTTATTAAATAGGGAATCCTTTCCCCATTTCTTGTTTTTGTCAGGTTTGTCAAAGATCAGATAGTTGTAGATATGTGGCATTATTTCTGAGGGCTCTGTTCTGTTCCATTGATCTATGTCTCTGTTGTGGTACCGGTACCATGCTGTTTTGGTTACTGTAGCCTTGTAGTATAGTTTGAAGTCAGGTAGCGTGATGCCTCCAGCTTTGTTCTTTTGGCTTAGGATTGACTTGGCGATGCGGGCTCTTTTTTGGTTCCATATGAACTTTAAAGTAGTTTTTTCCAATTCTGTGAAGAAAGTCATTGGTAGCTTGATGGCAATGGCATTGAATCTATAAATTACCTTGGGCAGTATGGCCATTTTAACGATATTGATTCTTCCAACCCATGAGCATGGAATGTTCTTCCATTTGTTTGCATCCTCTTTTATTTCATTGAGCAGTGGTTTATAGTTCTCCTTGAAGAGGTCCTTCACATCCCTTGTAAGTTGGATATTTTGCCCACAATTTTTCTTAGGATTTGATCAAGTTTTACTTGGTTTTCTTTTATTTGTATCTGAAATTGTAATGCCACATGTGTATGTTATCTTCACAAATATTTGTCATCTATTCCACTCCCTATCATCTGTCTTCTTGTTGTAGATCTTACCATTTTTCATATACTCTTTAAATGAAAATGTATGAAACCACTTTAATGTATTCTTTTGTTTTCTAAAAAAACAAACACATAAACAACAGTATCAAAATTAGAATATCAGATGTAATATTTTATTTTTATTTATTTATTTTTGAGTTGGAGTCTCTGTCACTAAGGCTGGAGTCCAGTGACACGATCTTGGCTCACCACAACCTCCACCTCCTGTGTTCAAGCAATTCTCCTGTCTTAGGCTCCCAAGTAGCTGGGATTACAGGTGTGTGCCACCATGCCCAGCTAATTTATGCATTTTTAGTAGAGATGGGTCTTGATCATGTTGGCCAGACTGGTCTTGAACTTCCGGCCTCAAGTGATCTGCCCACCTCAGCCTCCCAAAGTGCTGGGAGTACAGGCGTGAGCCACTGCATCCAGCCCCAGATGTAATATTTTAAAATAAATATTTTAGCTACAGGTTCAAAAGTAATGTCTCAATTTATTAAACACAATTAAATATACTTTTCATTGATATTCACATTTGAATTTTGATATTCAAATTTGAATTTTGAAATTCAAATTTGTGATTTACCAATTTCTGGCCCCAAAGCATTTTTTTTCTTCTCTAACCCTTAATATCAGCCTTTGTCATAATATTGATATTGTTTTTCTTTTCTTCCTAACCAGAAAAAATAATGATCACCTATCAGAGAACAACAAACAAAATACCATACACATTAGCACAGACAATAATGCTGGTATTGATGTTAATGGTAGACGGGTGTCCAGGTTCTTGGCATCTTGAACAAAGAATTGGACAGAAGGCACAAACAAAGCAAGGAAAGTATGAAGAGATTTATTGAAAATGAAAGGACACTCCACAGTGTGGGAGTGGGCCTGAGCATACGGGTTCAAAGGCCCTGTTACACCATTTTGGGAGTTTAAACACCTCCTAGAGGATCCTTTGGTTACATAGGGTACACCCTATATAAAAGGAGAGGGTGAAGTAATGTTACAAAGTCATTTACTTGGTCTGAACCCTGTGGAGAGGATATTTCCTGTCATAGCTGAAGTGTGAATCAGCCTTATGTTGCCTGCCTCCAGACCCTATTTTCCTGCCTCATCTCCCCCTGAGAAATGTGATCCCCATAAATCTTTATGGGAGGCAGAGGAATCAATGGTCTTTTTTCTGTAACTGGTTCATGCTGGCTTGGGGCATAGTCCCTACCTATTGGGGATCACAGAACTCCCTGTTCTGTCTAGTGGAGGGAGGGTAGTTTCTTGATGGCCAGGAGTGGTGTCTTCACCTGGGAACTGGTTGAAATTCAAATTTGTGATTTGTTTGAGCCTTTGTTGCATAATTATCTGAAGCTTGATGGTCTCTAGGCCACAGGAAATGAATTTGGTTAAAAGATTTAATGGGAATTTCAGGGGGTGGATACCTATGTTGTACCTATGTTGTGAGAAATGTTTGTTATAGGAATTTGCAGCAGAAAAAAACAAAACCTAGTCTGTTCTAGAATCTATGTGTTTCCTTAAAGTCTTAGCATGAGATACGCCATTTTGGTTTGGTTTAGTTTGTTGGGGCCTACTGCATGAGCCTAGTCCAAAACAATAGTCTCCCATAATGTTGTTTAAAAAAGTTCCCCCTCTTTGGTCAGGCTCTCACTTAGGTGAGAGTGTAAACAAAACTTAGGGCCTTAGTGCCACTCTCAGTTACCATCATTTTGGGTTTCCAGTCTCAGCAGGTCATTTATAGGTTACAATGTCCTCATGGTTGCACATTTATTTCAGCTCCTGTTATTCCAGTTGCAGAGAGACCATATGACATTCTAGAGATGGTTGCATGCAAGCATTTAAAACCTTTGAGAGAATACAGCGCACCAGGGAGACTGTTATTATTACTATTGGTGGATAATATCAAGAGTTCAGAATATGCCCTTTACTTAAGGTCCCCACAGACCAAACCTCCTAAATTCAAACAGATCAAAAAATGGGCTAAAGAGTTTACTCACTTAACTAAGCAATGTTTTTGTTAATCCCCTACCACTGAATTTCTATAATCTTCATTTGATGTATTTCTCTATAGGCCACAAGTGCACAGACACTTCTCTGTTTAGCCAACTCGATTATAAGTTTCACAAGAGAATTTAGTCTATCGTGTAACTGTAGGCTTTACTGTATAATTTGCTATAGAACCTATCATGAGGAATACATTTCTAATCATTGCTTCTTTTACTTTAAGCCATGGAAAAAGGACCTAACAGATAATGCCCTTTTAAAAGAGTGAAGGCCTTCTGGCAGTGTTCTCTTTGGTCCATGATGTGGGTTAAGAAGAGTGAACCAATGTTTTGTTTCGACTGACCAAGAGGTAACATATGTACCATTAAAGTTTCTTACCTACATTGGGTCTTCATCTTTTATCTATCAAAGTATAAGGTTATCCATGTATAAGGTTTGCTGCAAACTCCACACAAATAAAATTACACCCCATTAGTGCACATAACAGACCCCTTTTCCACTTCTATTGTTCAAAGAGGCATAAGCAAGAAAAAACTTTCAAAGATAAGAGTTTCATGACAATAAAAATCTTAATCTGCGAACTTGAGAAAAGCTGTTCACATCAAGGATGCCACCTTCTTCTTGGGAGAAATTTCCCTGGTTAGCTTTACCTCAAGGGTTCCAATGGGTGCACAGTTCCAAAAGCGTGGAGGGACCCTTCTCAGTTGCGAGACCCTGAACCCAAAGCCCAAAGTCCTGAAGTTTCAGTCTTTCTCTGATGTTGCCAGAAGATTCAAACCATAAAAAGCTTTATTTACCTGGTGAAAATACACTGTAGCATAAAAATCTACTGCTATAACATCAACCCTCTTGCATGGGAAAGCTTTTATACAACCAGAAAACATGCATTGAAAATAACAACGGAATGAAATTCCTTTATAAAATGTTTAAATGGCCGACTAGGTGACCAAATGTACCTGAAGCTTTAATTGTTTTTCCAGAAATACGGCATCAAGCATTGGTTATAAGCTATTTTAAACAATTTCAGTATTAGCTTGTTTAACATGAAACTATTTTCTTGATATTTAATTCAATTTTTGTTTTACTTGGGTTAGTAGCTTTATACAAGGAAATTTGGTTATTTCTGTAGTTTACAATAACTTAACATAATAACTATAATTGTGATTGGTAGCATGTACTTAGACATTAGAATTTTAGAAATCCCATACAACTTTGGTATATATATTAGTATTATTCACAACATATAACCTAAAGAAGATTGAACATCATTTTGGCAATCCCATGTACCTAAACATGGCAAATAATCCTGTTTACCTCTTTTCTGAATGTTTTCAGTAAAATATCCATTCAGAAAGTCAGGCATTAGGAAATTCAATTTTGAAACTGAAGCTTCATTTTGGAATTTCAGATTACTATATATTATTTATTTTACCAAAATGATGACTCAGAAATTGTAAAGAAGCAAAAACCTTTTATAATCTTTAAAAAAATTTAAAAAATACATTCTACTGTTTTTACATACCTTGCATGTAAAACTGTTTCCAACAGTCTTAATTGCATGTTACAATGGTGACTCTTAGCAATTTTAACTTTAATGTAAAATTAGGTAAGTTATGTTCTGATAGTTTGACTGTTTCCAGCACAGTTAGGGCATGGCCAACTCCACATGTCCCCAGGCCTTACCTAGCTGGAAGGCAGGCAAGTTAAACAATTTTTAAAATCCAAAGAAGCAGTTTATGACCTTAAAGCATTTAGCAAACCTAGTATTTGAACATAATTTAGACCACATGTTTACATTTGGAAGACAATTGTATTTTACCAATAATCTTTAAAGCTGTTTTATTTCCCAAAGATTGCTAAAGTCACGTGAACTAAAATGCATTACACTTTCTACTTTTCTGACAAAATATTTGATTATCCAGTCTACACAGAGAGAAAGAGGCCAAAGACTGACTAGTAGGAAATTGTTATCCTTTTGCTGGCATGCCTGGTTTCTGTGTTCTCCCTCCCTGAGTGGCTCTGGCAACCTGCTAGACTGTATGCAAACAGACACATCGCCATGAATTGAATATTCATACATAGTGTACAAGTTTTGGAGAAACTAAGCAGAGAGAGAAATATGACTTAAATTCTATTTGTAAGAGTATACTCCACACACTTAAAGTATCAGGCAGCCTAAAGCCAAAAAGTTAGTTTAAGGATGAAAAGTTCGTGTGCTACATAAATTACTGTAGCCTCACAAAGGTAGCTTAGAAATTCCAGATAAATGGAACAAATGATGACATGCTAGAAATGCATAGGAAATAAAGTAACTATTCACAGAACAAAATAAAATCCTTCCATTAGAAACTAAAAAGCATCATGGACATATATATATGCATACACAAGCAAAGCCAGAAGAGAATAAACATTAAATGAATGAAAACTAGAAGCAAAAACAAATAAACAGGAAACCAACCCTACATTTTCCTACTCAATTTACCCTAGAGCCTACAGTGTTATCTAGGGCCCTAAAAACCACACATATTGAATATTTTATTCCTGATATACAATTTGATATCCTTAAGTTCACCATTATCATTACAAATTCTGTGCAATCAAGAAATTCACCTTAGGCATGTGACCAATAACTACCTTAGCACTATCCACACAAAACAGTAAACATAGTGTGAAGCAATGTAAGCATGTATGTGAGATTTGGCTCCACGCTAAACCCAGCTTCATGCTTAACTATATTAAAAAAAGAAATGCTAAACTGGTGATGCATATTTACAATACTTCTTACTTTAATCAAGACTAACAGCTTTAACTATGAAAATGTTAATTAGCCAAATGTTCCCAATTCTTTATCAGGTTTTAAAGAATATTTTATTTAAACTTTTGCTGCATCACATCTTTCTCCCCTGCTTAATTATTCCTTACTACATTGTTTCATAAATAATCTTTTCAAATCTGTAATTTGAACGAATTTTTAGATAACTTTTGAATTAGACAAAATTATTCTTTTTGCTCCACGAATAACATAACCCTTTCTGGCATATTTTGTATATAGAATTATGTGTTAACTAGAATTTTATCCATAGTAACCTAAAACTTTAGTGAGACCCTAAAAAGCAAGAAATCCTGAACTGTTGAACTGTTAGATGTTAAATACAGTGAGTTCTAAGTTTCTCTTCAAAGAATCAGTATGTCAGTGTGTTCAGTTCTTTGTTTTCCAATTTAAAGTTTAACTTCCTCGTTCTCCTCATCTCCTTGCCTCTAGTTTCAGTAAACTACCTCCCCACCAGTTCTAATCAGTAGTTCACTTCTGTTCCCCTGGTCACTTGCCCTGTCCTGAGTCAGCCCTGGTCACCTGCTCCATTCTGAGTCACCCCTGGTCACCTGTTCCCTCCTGAGTCACCCCTAGTCACCTGCTCTGACCTGAGTCACTTTTAGTCCATAACCGTCTTTCTCACTGAAATTGCTCACTCTGCCACTCTGGATTGTACCCCTGCTCTCTTTAAAATAGCCAACGAAATTAGCTTAGACTGTGCCATCCAACCCTAGCCAATAGGGGAATGACACAGCAGTAGGGGCCACCTGTGTCAGGAATAAAAACCCCTTCCTGTCCCTTGTTCAAGTGTGCTCTTGCCATTGTTCCATCTGTGAGACACACACTTCTATAGAAGTAAAACTGCCTTCTTGAGAAAATTCATGTTCAAGTGCTATTTCTTTTGTGGCACTGAAAATTTATTTCCAACATAGATATGGGCATTTATAGATAAGAATAATTCCACAATTTTAGAACTATTTCCCCTATCATAACCCTTTCTTAATTGGAAATGACCGAGATATTGAGTATCAGAATTAACTTTAAGATTTTAATTTACAAGAAAGTTTACCTAAAATGTTTATCCCATTCACTGGACTTAATGTTTTACTTTTAGCAAGGGAGACATGAGACATCAATCAACATGGGTAAAACAAACATTGGTTTGGTCCGGAAAGGCAGGATAACTTGAGGTGAGGAGGGGGCTTGGAAGCTTTCAGATTACAGGTGGGAGACAAACAGTTGCATTCCTTTGAGTTTCTGACTAGCCTTTCTTCAAAGGAAGCAGTCGGATATGCATTTATCTCACTGAGATTTTGAACAGAATGGGAGGCAGGCTCGCCCCAAGAAGCTCCCAGCTTGAATTAACACTGACATTTTAAAATATCTAGCAAAGACAAACATAAAATTCAGACAAAATGTATGCTGACAATTCTGAAGGCTTTTCTATTTTTATTCCACAAATAATTTTAAAGATAGCTTGTTTAGTAAAGTTATACTTAGGTCCCATGGCCTTGAAAATTGCTTTGTCTTATTTGCTTAATTTATGAGTGCTTTTACTTATAAGCCATTTTGGCAGACAAAACATGTAACATTAAGTGTACATACAAATAAACACATTTAGACATATATACACACACATAAATGAAGATCCGATCGCTTGGAATCTTAGCCATAAGATAGCAATATGAGCTTGCCATTTTTACTTTACCCTAATACATAATCCAAGGAAGGCTGCAAACCAAAATTTCGGCTAAAGCAGTCTCCATGGCAGTTTGAATTTTTTTTTTTTTTTTTTTTTTTTTTTGGAGATGGAGTCTCGCTCTGTCACCTGGGCTCAAGTGCAGTGGCACGATCTCGGCTCACTGCAACCTCCGCCTCCTGGGTTCCAGCAATTCTCCTGCCTCAGCCTGACAAGTAGCTGGGACTACAGATGTGCACCACCATGTCCCGCTAATTTTTGTATTTTTAGTAGAGATGGGGTTTCACCATATTGTTCAGGCTGGTCTGGAACTCCTGACCTCGTAATCTACCTGCCTCGGCCTCCCAAAGTGCTGGGATTACAGGCGTGAGCCACCACGCCCAGCCAGCAGTTTGATTTTTAAAGGCTAAATCTTCCCAGACTCCAAGGAGCACTGGAACGAAACAGTTGTTATAAATTAAGTTTTGATGCTGCAAAAGAAAAAGCACTCGAATATAAAATTTTCTTTTTAATCCTCAGCAAGGCAATGTACTTCTATAGAAGGGTGCACCCTTACAGATGGAGCAATGGTGAGTGCACACTTGGACAATGGAGGGGAAGGGGGTCTTATCCCTGATAAATGTGGCCCCTGCAGCTGTGTCATTTCCTTATTGGCTAGGGTTAGACCGCACAGGCTAAACTAATTCTGATTGGCTAATTTTTAAAGAGAGTGATGGGGTGAGTGGCTTGGTGGGAAAAATGGTTATGGCAGAGCAGGAAATCAGAATGAGTCAGGGTGGAGAATGAGCAGGTAATTGGAATGAGTCGGAGTGGAGCAGGTAATCAGAATGAGTCAGGGTGGAGCAGGTAATCAGAATAAGTCAGGGTGGAGCAGGTAATTGGAATGAGTCAGGGTGGAGCAGGTAATCGGAATGAGTCAGGGTGGAGCAGGTAATTGGAATGAGTCAGGGTGGGCAGGTAATCGAAAAAGGTTGCTTTATGAGGAAGTCAAGTTTAAAAGTAGAAGGCAAAGAATTGAACATACTGACATATTCATTCTTTGAAGAGAAATTTAGAACTCATATCTAACACAGTACCAAAGGAGGGCACCACACATTAAGCAGGCCCCCTGCTTACAACAGCAGCACAAAAGCCTGGAGACATGCAACACCATCCCACTATCCTAATAGACAGTAAACTTCAGATTCTAAACAATTTTAGGGTCAAGCAGCATTGCAACTGTGACATAGACTTCTAAGGAGACCTCAGAACCTCTGCCAAGCACGAACCCTTTGTGCAGGTTGAGGTCTGCAGGATCCACAGAGCATCCTCTCGTGGGGTCCAATCTTAGAGTTTCAGATGTCTCTGACCTTACTTAGGTGGAAACCAGTGCCACTTTGCATGCATTCCCACCAGAGTCTGCTATGAGCTTTCCTTCAGTACCTGGGTGTAATCCTCGACTTTTAGCATCTTTATAATTTGATAAGGCCATGCTTTCCCATGCTTCCTGTTCCATGAACTTTAATTATAGGAACTGGAGCCTGGGTGGGTTTCCTTTGTCCTTAGCCAGTTGAATAGGGGAAGGGAAGAATTTAGCATAAGAATTAAAAAGTCAGGAAACAACAGGTGCTGGAGAGGATGTGGAGAAATAGGAACACTTTTACACTGTTGGTGGGACTGTAAACTAGTTCAACCATTGTGGAAGTCAGTGTGGCGATTCCTCAGGGATCTAGAACTAGAAATACCATTTGACCCAGCCATCCCATTACTGGGTATATACCCAAAGGACTATAAATCATGCTGCTATAAAGACACATGCACACGTATGTTTATTGCGGCACTATCCACAATAGCAAAGACTTGGAACCAACCCAAATGTCCAACAACGATAGACTGGATCAAGAAAATGTGGCACATATACACCATGGAATACTATGTAGACTATGGCAAGGACAAAAAACCAAACACCGCATGTTCTCACTCATAGGTGGGAATTGAACAACAGAGAACACATGGACACAGGAAGGGGAACATCACACTCCAGGGACTGTTGTGGGATGGGGGGAAGGGGGAGGGATAGCATTAGGAGATATACCTAATGCTAAATGACGAGTTAATGGGTGCAGCACACCAACATGGCACATGGATACATATGTAACAAACCTGCACATTGTGCACATGTACCCTAAAACTTAAAGTATAATAATAAGAAAAAAAAAAAAAAAAGAAAAGAAAAGAAGGTTTAAGTCTCCTGAAACATGTGCGAATTTGCTTCAAGCTGTGCCACATGTAGGGATCAGGGACCACAAGTGGAAAAGATTACAAAAAAAAGTCTTTCCCACTTTGGGGCAAGGCAATTATTCCCATTCATTTCTAGGCCCTTCAGGCAGTACTAGGGAGTCACTCCAGCCAACTGCCCTCAATTTCCAAGAAGCTACTAGGAAACAGCCTCTGAAAGACTGAAAAAGAAAGAAAAAAAAATTTGGAAAAGACCTGGGTTCCTAAAGTAAACTGGGTGGTAGTGGTCAGGCTTCTCCACATGGAAACCCCTCAGTTTCACTGGCCATGGCCAGAATCCTGCAGTTGCTTCCATGTTTAGGTGCTGCCCACCAAGGGTCCCAGGTTGGAATGGAAAAGAGCTTGCCTGTATGGAGAAGAAAGGAAAAAGAGAAAGGAGAAGAATAAATTCCAAACTTTGGGCTTACCACTTCCTTCTGGCTGGCTCACCAAAATATGCTAACGGTAGAAGGGTGTCCAGTTCTTGAAAAAAAAAATTGGACAAAACAGACAAACAAAGCAAAGCAAGGAAGGAATGCAGGGATTTACTGAAAATGAAAGTACACTCCACAGTGTGGGAGCGGGCCTGCGCATAGGCGCTCAAAGGCCCCGTTACAGAATTTTGGGGAGTGAAAAACCCCCTAGAGGATTCCACTGGGGTACACGCTATGTAAAAGGAGAGGATGAAATTAAGTTACAAGGTCATTTACTTGGCCTACGCCTTATGGAGAGGATATTTCCTGTTATAGCTGAAGTGTGGAATCAGCCTTATGTTTCCTGCCTCCAGATCCTATTTTCCTGCCTCATTGGGAAAACACATCTTCAAAAACAACTCGATTTGGTGAGGGAAAAAATGTGTTTATAATTCAACTAAATTATGGTGCTATCTATATGGGACTTGAGCCCAATTAGAGCTTGATAAGAAATTAGAGGGTTTTGGTATTACCAATTACTCTATGTGATGACAATGTTTGAAAATTTTTCAATGTAATTTCAGAGGCATCTAGGGAATATCTGTCATGAATTGATCTTCTTCTTAATAAAATACTTACAACTCCTGGATTCTTTATTAGGCTTCTCAAATCATTTGCTTTTTGCTTCTTATTTTAGCTATGGAACTCATTATTAAAAGACCCAAAGCCTCCTTGTGCTCTGGACTATTTGTGTTCAAGCTCCACAGATTCTTATGCCTTAAATAAGTCCATGGCCCCTTATTTTTCAGTCAGAATAGACACTGCGTGTAAAGAAATAAAAACATATCAGCATCTTCATGCCTTTTTGATGCATAATTAAAGCAAAGCAATGTTAAATTAAAAAATCAAGCTACCACACTTTCAATCTGCACTTTAATATTGGGATAGAAATTCCAATTCTGCCCTTACTTTTGAATCAAATAAAGGGCCCCTGTTCTTTGACTCCATATAAACATGTTTTGGACACCTTTCATTGCAGTGATTGTCTATAATTTATTATCCAGGCCAGTTATTTTGCTGTCACTACCATGGGTTTCAATTAAGCCAGGTGCTTAAGAACATACAAATTTAATGTGTTATTTCAGTGAATGCAACACTAGACTGTAAAGATGACAAAGAACTCCTAAGCCCAAATTACCCAAGCTTTAGGTAATGTGTTCTGTATTAATAGAGCAGTTCTTGCAGCAATAATTTATTCTGAACAGTGTAATAAAAGGTAGCTGGCATCATCAACTAGCAAGTTATTGTGAATTTGAAGAGAGTTTTGAAACCTCAAGCTACAGAGCAACTGCAATTTCATTAAAATAAGGCATTGAATCAAAGATGTTCCCATCACAAGTACATTGATACAACAGAATAAAACATTGTGCTATTTCTTCTTATTAGCTCCATGATGAATTGCAAAACTGATATAACATATTTCTAGAAACTGGAAACATGTACATCACACATGATGTAACCAAATAGACAATGTGTATTGTTAAAAAGCTTTGTTTTGACCTTGAAACAAAATAATTTAGACCAAAAATATACTATATATACAGTATGCAGTGTGACATCTTTATATTCGTAAATAATGATCTGCATTTGGACTGTTAATCCAAAAAATATCTATGTCCTAACACAGAGTGGTTGGTTGAACAATTATGAGTCTTGTAAAATAATTCAGAGCTTATGTTGTAAAATAGCACACCGAACACATGAATGCCTTCTCACTCCCTAAAACCCAACTGAAACTATCCTAGTTGGATACAAATAAAAAGGTGGAAATCCTTGATGACAAGAAAATGACAGAAGAGATGGCAACAACATTGGAAAGCTGGAAGAAAGTTGGGTAAATATTGCCTGAAATAGTAAATCTAAGAGAGATGAAGTTGAAGGCATGGAAGACTCTAAAAATTTGATCTCGAGATGAAATCCTTGAAAGCCTCAGGAACTGGTAGCCATGGGAAACTTTTAATGTGGAGGGGGAGGGGTACTGAAAGTAGGGAGATTCAGATTTCTTTTCTCAGTCGTCTTAGGAAGAGGAATGCTTGTCTTCTGAAGCAGGAGTGAGAGTTCATTCTGGAGAAAATTAATCAGTGTCAGTGCTGCAGGGACATCTGAAGATTTTGGTTGTGCTACAAAGTGTATCTCCCTTGTACACTTTCTTCGGAGACTACTGGAGGTTGTCTTTTGCCAACACAAAAAGTAAATAAAGTAACAGAACACATGAGACATAAGTGAAAGATTCTCCCAGGGGCCTGAAAGCTTGAAGGGATGAGTAACTCCTCCCTGCTCAGGCCCAGTCCCAAGGCACAAGGCCATTTGTGCCAGCAGCGTGCGTCAGCAAGATAGCAGAAACAGGAAGAGAGCCGGCCAAAAGACACCTACCATGGCCTGAAGACACCTACCCTCGCCAGAAAACACCTACCCTGCCCGGAAGACACGTATCCCTGAAGATGGAGAAAGAGGCCAACCGGATACTATGTAGCAGTCACGTCAGACTGGGACACTTCCTGTTTACAGAGGACTATAAAACTCCTCCCCATCCTCATTTGGGGCTGACGCCATTTTAGGCTTCAGCCTGTCTGCACCCAGGCGCTCATTAAAACAGCGTGTTTAATGTCTGTTGGCGCGCTCTTGAGGTTCGAACAAATACAAGAACGTTTCAATAAGAAAAAAAAATTCACCATGGAAGAGAGAAAAAGGACATTCCAGGTTGATGTGAAAATGAAATGCTGTAATGGCATTTGTTCATTAACCCTAATACGGGAAGCCATTCTCTACAGGAGCATGAAGAGAGGGGCTCTAGGAGAGAATCCCCCAGGTGTAGGTGTTTGAATACCTTGAGAGAAGGATTATGCACCTAGCAGAGAATTGTGTGATAATTAATCATAGGCACATGGATAACTAAAAACAACAGAAATGCACATTAATCATTAATTTCAAGGAAAAAAATGTTGCACAAGAAAGAAAATATAAATTTATATTGCAAAGCTGAGCTGCAACTTATATTTTTAGCCATGATAGTGTAAAGAATTGTATTAATACTTGTCTATTGCAATATAACAAATTATCAGAAAACGTAGCATCTTAAAGACATACATGTATGATTTATGTTGTTGTCAGTATTCATTTCCTTGTGATTGTACGACGGAGAGCCCTCTGGCTTCTTACTGTCTTTTTTTCATCTTCTAGAGGCCACCAGCAGTTCCCTACCATGTGGTCCTCTCTACTTGCTGTAAAACAATCCTGAGTTCCAGGAAGAAACACACCCAGCTAACACATTGCTTATTTGCTTCCTCAAGGCCAGAAGGAGTGTTTCTTTCTGCAGTCTGCTAATACAGAGTCTCATATAAGGTAATCAAATCAAAGGGCTCACAACCAATTATCTTTCTTACATTGCTTTGGCTAGAAGTAACAGGTTCCATCCACACTCAAGGGGAGGTGATTTTACATGATGTACCACCAAGGGCCAAACATCTTGGGGACCATCTTAAAATTTTGTTTAACACCAAATTAAATATGAATTTTAAAAATAGCTCAAAATGGCAATATTGGAAAATTAGAGGAAAATATAGTACATGGAGGTTTATAAGATCTAATTTTTTTCATATTCCAACAGTTGGTAATATCTAAAACAAAAACATTTAAAAATATTAGTTTGAGAAAACTACTTAAAATATGAAAAAAATGTCAGAAGAAAAATATTTAATCTTGTTCTGTATCTATTTTGCAAAGAAAGAAAATTAAATCAGCAATCAGAAAATATAAGTAACATGTCACCTAAAAAACAGAAATGGATTTAAGAGAATAAAGTAGATACCAGAAATACTAAAAGAAAGGTGGATGAGAAAGAAAAAAGTTAACCTAGGCTTGGACGTACTGATTATAGAAATGAAGATAATCATTCTAGGACACAGGGCTAGAAGTATCATGTGGGCAACAGGCAGAAAATTTAACGTATGTTTCTAATAGTTTATCTGAGAATATTTCTTCCTATATATATAGGGTTTTCAAGAAATAAAGATCAGATATGATAATTTGTCAGAACACCATATACACTAAGGTAGTAGTAGTTTAAGAGAAATTTGTTAAATCGATTTTTCAAAAATGTTTTCATTTAATCAGTATTCAATAAATAACAAATGGAAGATTTTTTGACAACCATGTTATGTAAAATAATATAATAAAATGGAAAAAATAATGTGAGGGATTAATATTTACCCAAGAAATTTTCATTAGTCACAGACATATCAATGGAAATATTATTGTTAGAAAGTTACATTCAGCCACTTCACCAGCAAAAATACAGAATAGAATTCTCATGAGTGCTAATATCCTGTGTGTGTGTATATGTGTGTGTGGATCTTTTGGGAAAGGGGCAAGAAAAAACAACAGGTACATATAAATAGAGAAATATCTCTGGTTTAAAATTTCAACTTATATGTCTCTATATATGATTAGGCCATGCAAAAGAGCATTTGCCCCTTAAAATCAGATGGTCCTAAGGGTTTCTTCTGAACATCATTTTGGAGTTTGATAGCAAACAAGTTAGGGCCACAACTGAAATTTAAGGAGCATATGGAAATAAAATGAAAGTTAAGCAAGAGGAGAACATAAAGAATGTGAGCTATCCAGTGAATGGAGAGTCCATTAGATGGATTCTGGCATTAACAAGCATTTGAAAAATCACAGCCAGAGGCCAACATTCCAAAATGATAGAATGAAGTAATTCCAAAATAATAGAATATTCTCCAAGAAAGTTTCATTTTATCTTCTATCTAAAGCAAGACAGATACTCTCCCAGCTATTTCACCTTCAATTTTACTTTGCACAGCAAATAAATCAATCAATAGTAAACCGTGACACAAACATGAAATTCTCATGTCTTGTAATCATTCATTTTATGAATAATGAAATGACTTTTAAACCTGCCCATCATGACAGGACAGGAGGGCTAGAGCAGAGGAAGGGGAGAGAAAAAAAGAAACATAGAAATTGAGCTAGAAAGAATATTCATTCTATCCGCTGTTATAGTGAGGTTCAAAATTCTAAAAATAACTCATCAGAAATTATAAAATCCTGCACTGATGTCATCAATAATAAGAGATAAGAGAATGAAGCTGAAAATACTGGTTAAAACAAAACAAACACTGATAAAATTAAAGGGAAAAAATCATTTGGCTTTTCAGGAAAACAAAGCAAGAAAACAGCAACAATAACAATGGCAGTGTGGTTCACTGAGTATGTGCCCAAGGCATGAAAGAGAAGAGCACAATTTCCCTGACAGAGCTGCGATTGTGCTCTGTTTATTTCTGTGGGAATCGGGGGTAGGGGTGCAGCTGTTAAATGATACATGTTATTTACTCTAATACAATTAAATGTTATGGATTAAGACAACGTTTCATATCAGCACTAAATATAAATGTTACATAATCATAAAATGAACTGAAGCAAGCCAAGTATCTGCTCGTTTTGCTATATAAAGAACAATATTGGGCCGGGCGCGGTAGCTCACGCCTGTAATCCCAGCACTTTGGGAGGCCGAGGCGGGCAGATCACGAGGTCAGGAGATCGAGACCATCCTGGCTAACACAGTGAAACCCCGTCTCTACTAAAAATACAAAAAATTAGCCGGGCGAGGTGGAGGGCGCCTATAGTCCCAGCTACTCAGGAGGCTGAGGCAGGAGAATGGCGTGAACCCCGGGGGTGGAGCCTGCAGTTAGCCGAGATCGCGCCACTGCACTCCAGCCTGGGAGACAGCGAGACTCCTTCTCAAAAAAAAAAAAAATAAATAAATAAATAAATAAATAAATAAAAAATAAAAAACCCAATATTTTAATAATAGAAGGATTTGTAAAACTGTTTATAGTTTATAATTATATGACTTGAAAGTAGCTATTTTCATTTCAAGTTTTACACCTAACTTCCTTTTGTGTCGTTTTTGAACAATCGTGCTTCCCCTTAACTTGATGAATTCTAGTTTTCAAGATTGATATAGTCTAAATTGTGACTTTTCAAAATAGAATTAAATTCTATTAATAAATAATATTAAATATGAAAGTAAAATATAGTTATACACAGGAAAAGATTACTGACCAATTCCGAGTGTTTTAAAATAAAAAAGGACAAATCTTAGCTAGCCTAAAAAGATTCAGATGATCATATGCTATGACACTGAGTAACATGCTTTCAAACACCACTATCAATCCATCAACAAACTAAAATAAAATTATCCAAATTTCAATATAAGATTTAAGAATATTTAAAGTAACTTTGAAAAGTTGGCAGACTCTGGTAATTTTGCAATTGACTTTATTTGAATAGTTTATAAGAAACAGCATAAGACTCCCATTACTTTCTGACTCTACAGACTAAAAGCAGAAGTATAACAAAGAGAAGAGCTGAGGATTTTTGAGTGAAAATGGAACTCAGAAATGGTTCCTTAAGAAAATGATGGAGTATAAAGAATTTGGCCAATTGTGACCCCTCAGCACAGAAGGTCAAAACTACCTGAAGTTAATTCTATTTACTGAAGCACACCAATGTGAAGATGAAGACATGCTGCTCCCAAATGACTTAGGATCAGCAAGTGCTTATTTACTATCTTGTTTAATAAGTGCTTAAGTTTCACTGCAGAACAGGCTTGAATATCACCATGATACTATGAACATAGCCCATTAATATTAATATGAATTATATATGCTATGCAAAGGTTTGAAAGATGTGCATTGGTTATTTTCTAAGTTGATCAGTTTGTAATAGTATGGATGCACCACGTAGGTTACTACTTTGAACAAAAAGGTGATATTTACAAAACAGTGAGAAGACATCTTTAGTATTAACATTAGGAAAGATAAAAAGAAGAAAGTTTTCAGAATTTTTCATAAATTTTCATTATAATCCAGTTAAACCCAGTAAAATATTTATAATAATCTCTGCAGCATGGAAGTATATCAAATTTGGCATGTTTGCAATATTTTCATTTAAATTTAAGGAGTATATTTTTCTTTGTTGTTAGAGTAAACTAAGTGAAAATAAACCATCTAAATGTCTAATGTTCATATACCAATACATTAATTTTAAGTAGAACAATCAAAGTGGGTGAAAGAACATTCATAATTAATAAAAATAACTGCCTATCCAATTTTAGAGCAATTCAAAAATCCAACTCAAATATGGAGTACCAATTCTCTATCAGTAACATAGTAAACAAGTGAAATTAACTTCATGAGTATTTTGAAAAATTAAGAAAATGATGACATGAAAATAGATGTCTTTATTGCTACTCATTCCTAAGATGCATCAACTATCGATCATCATGCATATGCACCTAGAATCTTGTTTGATTCCATGGAACTTAAAATCGGCATTATTTTACTAAGACTGAAAGCATCTTAGGAGCTTTTAACATGTTTGTTACTTTAACTTGATTACAAAATTTTTCCAGTGAACACAAATATTTTTAAACCACATTGATACTAAAAAAACTAGAATTAAAATGCATGTTAATTATAATAATATAGTCTAAAATATACTGCATTTTTATTTTGAAAAATTGGATTCTATATTTTCATGAAACTTAACAGTGTGGTAAAATAACTGTATACAATTTCTGATTATAAATTTACTTTATCCACTTTTATAATACTTGATCTTTTATAACTCATAATGAATATCAATTAGTAAATAAAATTTTTCATAAAAATAACTTCATATGAAATGATTACTAGTAGTCAAATCAAGGAAGCACAAGTTGTCATTTTAACTAACAGACTACAATAAAAAATACATGTAAAATAAAAAGACTACTCATTTAAACCTTTGGAAAATGTATTCGGAATTAGTAAAATGTTAGCTTTACAAGCTTTAGGTGAAAATACCATTCCCTGAGTTGTATCCTGTAATGTGCTGCACTAGCTAACCAATCAATTTAAATTGACATTTTGCTATAACAGGAGTATTTGGGGAATAAAAGATGAACACCCTTTCATCCTTACTCATAAATCAGTTCTGTTCTGTGCACAAAATGTAGAAAATCCGTTAGCTCAAGTTATTAAAATACAATCCTAGTAAAATAGCTGCATTTTTTTCCTTTGCCCAATGTAAGGTCATAAAAAGTGAGCATAGTCATAAAAAGTGAGCATAAAGTATAAACCAAGAATGTTATTGTAATCACAATTGCTGTAAAATACCATTTTATTACCCCCAAAAACATAATTTTAATGTATGTTCTTTATGTTATAAACAGGAGATTGGCTAGTAGGACATTTACAATGAAAGCACATATAATTTTAAATAGCTCTTATTTTAATCTTTAAGGAATCTAACCAGTCCTTGTGAAAACAATCCAGAAATTATATTATATGGAGGGAGAGTGATAGGATTTTCCTTAATTTTGCTAGTGATTGTGTCTGCTAAGCAGAAGGGTAATGCATGCTGAATCTTGACAAGCTATTTGTGTTTTGGCCTTATTATTTTAAGTTTTGACCCATTTCAGTAATTCATTCTGAGCACATCATTCCTTACTGAAAGACATTCTTGGCCTTAAATAGCTTTAGCTGTGTCTGTAGATGACCTCTCATTTGGACTTTCTAGCAGGATGATGTGGTGGTTTTAAAAGATGTTCACCTATTATTTAATAGCCTTCCCCTTTAAAAGGCAGAACCCAATTCCTCTTTCCTTAAGTGTGGGTGGTACTATTTGATTTGCTTCTAACCAATACAATATAGTATAAATGACTGTATGGTGTCTTGAGATTTAGAAATAAAAGACGTTATTACTTCTTCTTTATGCTTTCTATTGGATTTTCTTTCTCTCAAGTAAGTAGCTTCAGTGTATTGAGGACATCCAAGCAGTCCTATGTCAGTTCTGTAACCTGCAGCCACAGCCATATGAATGGGCCATCTTGGAAACGGAAAACTCCAGTCCCAGTTACAATTCCAAAGGTGCAGCACAGCCACCCTCATGAAAGACCCAAATTCAGGATGACTCAGATGACCTCCTGGATTCTGAACTCTCAGAAACCATGTGAAATAAATATTTGTTGTTTTAAGTTTGGGGATCATTTGTTACACCAAGAATTACTTATTACAGCCATGCAACCCATAGGACATTTCAGTCAAGACTGGACACATATACGACAGCATTCCCCTAAGAATATGATACTGTATTTTCACTGTACTTTTTCTACATTTAGATGTTTAGGTACACAAATACTTACCCTTGTGTTACAACTGTAGACAGTAGTCAGTACAGTAACATACTGTACAGGTTTGCAGCCTAGATGCAATAGGCTACACCATACAGTCTTAGTGTATGGTGGGCTATAGCATCTGAATCTGTGGAAGTACACTCTTTGATGTTGGCACAATGACATAATTGCCTAACAATGACAAATGAATGACTGTATTTTATTCAGTCAATACTTGGAGATGAAAAAAATGAATCTTTCTTAACAAAGTCTAATTGAAATAAGAGTTATTAGATCTTCTCAGACAATAAAAAGACCATACATCATTTTAACTGGTTACTTCCTTCCTGAATTACTTGCTATTTTTGCTTTGTATTTTGGTTCTATGTATTTTGAAATCTCACTAGATATTATTATTGTCTTTGGTGCTGTTGTTGGATTGTTGATTTATGCAATCAATATTTGTAAAGTCTCTCTTTCTTCCCCTGAAAATGCTTTTACTTCACCTTTATTCTTGCAAGATACTTATATCAGGTGTAGAATTAATGGTTGCCAATTTTTTGTGTTTAGTACTTCAGAATACCATTCCATTGTCATTTGTCTTCCTATTTTTTTCCTTCAGTCCATTATCATTATAATTTTCATCCCATTGCAAATAATAACCTTGCACTTTAACTGTCCTAAATTTGTTCTCTTTGTTTTTGATTCCATGTAGTTTTACTATGATGAGTCTAAGAATAGTTTATTGCATTCATCCTACTTTGGTTTCTCATGTTTCTTGAATTTCAGCCATTTTCTCTTCAAACATTATATCTGCTCAATCACATTCTTTTCCTCTCCCATACTTAAGTCAGGTATTTTATTTAACTTGTCTTCTGGATTATTCATTGTCTTTACAGCTGTCTTACCTACTATGAAATTTATCCTCTGGATTTTTAACTTCAATTATGTTTTTTCCCACAGGTCAACAATTATCATTTTACTTAAAGTGTCTTGAATTATTTTATGTTTAAGCAAACTCATCAAGTTTTAGAGTCAGCAGTGTTTCTGTGGTGTTAAACACATTTTCATAAATACATTTATCATTATTTGAGATCTTATGTGAATATCTAATTCCCTAATCTGTGTGGAATGTATTCATTTTTATTTATGAGGTGAAGTAGGGGATTAATTTCATTTTATAAGAATAATTATATTTTACCTCCATTTATTGTAAAATCCTTCTTGTGGTCTACGATATGGCTGGCCAATTATATTATGTAACAATATTTTGTCCATGCAGATACACATTTCTGAACTCATTCTATTTCATGGATAATTTAGTACATCATGTTTCAGAGAAATCCATTATGAATTATTAGGGACCCTGATACCTTATAGCTAACATTCCCAGCCCTTATTGTTGTTCAGAGGGCTTTTTCTTACTCTTGCCTTTTTAGACATTCATATGCACTTTAAAATTGCTTTACAATTATAGATCAATTTGGAGAGAATTGCAACATGTACAATATTTTCCTTTCCGTAAACATGGCTGGCATATGTCTCCGCTTATTTAGTTAGATTTTCTCCAATTCCTTTGACATTTTTTTAATTTACTCTCTTTGTAAAATAAATGTAAAAATTTAAAAAAATCATTATAAAATAGCAGATGTACACAGATTTTTTTCCATTGCATTTCACTTATGTATATATTTTTAACATTTAAAATATATTTTAGGGATATTCTGCTAAAAATTTAGGACTAAAGGAAAGCAAAACACAGCTTCTGTCACAAAAATTTTGTACTCCAATAGAAGTCCTGCATGGAAATATGTAATTGCAACTAACATTTACAGTTGCTTAACTTCTGCAAGGCAGTTTAAAAAAATTATAAACTTTTTCTGTTGAGATCTTTAATTTAAACTTTTTTGGTAATTTGGAAAAATTATTTCATATTTAATGAATAATAAGTTGGTGGATTATGTATTTACTGACAATATTTCTGTAATGTTCTTATAAATTGCAAACAACTTCACTGGAAATCACACGTTGGAAATTATCTTTTTAGTATCCTCAATTGAATTTCATTTGATTTTTATCCTGTTGCATGAGATTTATTCTCTCCTTGCTTCAACACTTTTCAAAATATTTCACAGCATACTATCTTTACATTAGTTTATTTGACTATTCAATGCATTCTCTAAATCTAGATTTGCTTTGGTATGCATTTTGCTTGTTTTATGATTGTTCAATGGCCGATGGATGCTTTCCTTATGTCTAAAATGCTTTTTAGTTTCTTTTTTTTTTTTTTTAAATCATGGCCTCATTCTTACTATCTCTTTTCTTTATGGGGATACTAATTATTCAACCAATATTGGTTGGTTCCATGTGTACTCTATTCTATCTGTTACTATTTTCAATTTTTTAAAAATTAACTTCCTGTGCAATCTAGAAACTTTTCTTAGTTTTTAAATTGTTGTTTTATGCATCAGTAATTCAATTACCTTCTCTATTTTATGCCCGAAATGAAGATTTTACACCCACGGCAATTTTGGTTTTGTTGCGTTGTTCACTTATCTCCATCTTTGCCTTCTCATGGTAGCCTTATATTGAATAAAGACAGCTGCCTTCTTGAAGATTTTCTAAAAATAAATACACCACTTTCTAAAAATGGTCTTTGTATGGCAGCATTCCTTATACAACTTGATTGTCATTCAGTTTTGCTTCTGTCGCAGAAAGAGTACTATCTGCATTTCATTTTACCCATTTGGTATGGACCACAAGAATCTGACCTACATTTACTACTACCTATGTGTTTCAGGTAATAAAATACCCTGGCTTCTTTCTGATAATGTTCTTTCACTGGAATCCTTTTTACAAAATGATTAGAACTTGTTTAGTTGTTGTTTAATCTGGAGATTGATATTGAAAACAATCTATTCAAGCCCAACCTACATTTTGTAGACAGCTTCTATTAGTTCCAATTCTTATAGTATACTCTTTCCTCTATTCAAATTTGAAAATTCTCACTTTTTTAACTGTACCTTGGTTAATGCTGTTTCTTCAAGTTCTAACTAAAAATTAGTAGGCTTTAAATAACAAATATTGATGCCCTTATGAGGATTTTTTTATCCTCTTTTTTTGGTGATTTTTTATCAGCTTATGCTTCTTTCTTAACTTCCTTAATGTTTTATGTCTTAATAAGATGTAAATCATCTTGGCGGCTACCATATATTTGCAAATTAGTCAAAGAATTATGAGAACATACAGTACTAAATATTAAAAAACACTTACTGTGTAAGAGGATGAATGTCTTACCTCTATAAAATGCTAGGCTATGATAGCCTGTGCTGAGCTTCTATGGTTTGAAATAATATAAAAGGCACTTATGCAAATTAAATACATGTTTAAAAAATATTCATAGAAAGCATATAATTTCTACTTAGCAGAAATACAAAATTTTGTAAATCCTTCTCATAAAACTTTGGCTGGTTATAAATATAACTGTATAATAATTCCTCACTCTAAAATATAAGTGGCAATTGACGACCCAGCTCTATCTTATGTATGCATTTTTTCAATTTAATTGGACGTGATGATTTTAATTCTGGTAAACCGTGAAAACATGAATTATTTCATGCATTGTCAGTTAGAAAATTGTAAAATTAAGGCAGTTGTTTTATCTTTTTCTCCTCTCAAGTTTCAAAGTTACTTCTGACATATCGACAAGAAGGCTTTCTTTTAAACATCCAAAATAATAAACATAGGGATAACTACTAATTATAACACCTTCTTGAATCCCTTTGCCTGTTATATTTGCTATCATAAGCTAAATACAATCTTGCTCACTTTTGTTTCTTTGGACACCTTGTCATCTGAGGCACATATTAAACTGTAAATATTCTTTTATTTCCTGGAAAAGTTGGACAGTAAATTTTACTACTTTGACCTTTTTAATATTCTCCATTTTGACTGGTTGTCTGTTCCAATCACACTTCCTGAGATGGTAAACAGGGAAAGGTGGGTATGGCAAGCAAATCAAATTACAGAATACTGAAAAGGTCATGGTGAGATGGTTTTAACTTCACACAACAGAGAAGGAAGAAAAATATTTATAGTGTTTGAAAAATGAATAAATATGATTTTGTGCATGTGTTAACAAGTAACTAGTAAAAGCCAATGATAAGCGTCCTCTTCTTTATCCCAAATTTTAAATTATTTTTGGACTTTATCTGAAAAGTCACAAGGCATATTCTCACAGTAGATTTAATATAATTCATTCTAATTCCCTTATATTTAATAGCATATCAAATCACCCCAAACAGGAGACCTTTGGTTTATTAGTACAGATAGTATGTAACAAAATAACAACTGTACAATAGTGTAAATTTCCATCTTTCCTTTCCATCCGGAAGATGGCTTAAAATATTGACTAGTAGGACCCAGATGGAAGATGAACTTTATTTGGTTTATTTAGTCTTCCTGAAATTTCCCACAGCTCCATTTATTTTTCCCTTGCTATATGAAACTCAGAGGACCAATCTTTTCAATGTGCTGTTACTTTCATAAATGGATAACTTCTCAAATGTTAACTACACATAAACAAAAATCAGTTGTACACATTAATCACAGGTGAAGTTTTTTCAAAACACAAATAGAGACAATGGCTGAATGTTGGCAGTGAAATGATTGTAAAGCATCATACAGGGATAAACTGATATGTATATCTGTGCTGTGAATAGTCATCTTAAGATAAAAACTCTGCTTGTCTTATCAAACTATGGAAAAATATGATAGAATTTAGTGACTTACTGTTCATTAAAAATACACCCTAAATTTTCACAATCAAATGAAATATTCTGTTACCTAATACTGAGTTTAGCTGTCAACTCAGCCCATCATCTTCTCTTAAGGATTTATGTTGATGGAGCAGCCATCATCCCAAGCATTGTTGGTGTCCATGGCAAAGTTGGGGGAGATGATAGGTCATGAAGCATGTCACTTTTACTCATAATTCTTTAGCTGGAACTTGTTGATATATCCACTTGTATTATAGGGGGCTGGACATGAAATCTCACCATATGGATAGAGGCAAGAAGTAGTAAATATTTCTTAGCTGTGTTAATAACTACCTCAAGGGGTAATAAGTACTTGGAAAAATACATTATATAGTTAAAGACAGGTTCACATTTTCATCCCGAACATTAGAGCCACACTTGTTTTGAAATTCTCTTTTATTTTCCTTTGGATTTTAGCAAGAGCTGAAGGACTTGCAGTCATCTCCCCAAGAGTGGCCTTTGTGATTCATTAATAGATGAACACTTCTGAAGTGGGTATGTCTGATTAGGGCACTGATTGTCCCAGACGGTTGGCTTGAATAAATGTTCAGACCTAATATCCCATCATTTATGTAAACTGCCTGAAGTGCACAACAAATGTAACAATAGTTATTAGCACATGTGACCTGCATTATTATGAATTAGGAATTAATTCATCGCAAGTTACAGAAAAGGACTCAAGATGTTTTTCAGCAAAAAATAAAATAATTTATTGAGATGATATTAGTGTGGCTTGTAGAAAACAAGGATGATAATGAGTCTGGAGCTTAGAAAAAACTACCTAACAAAGAAAATGTCATCAGAATCAACTCTCAGTCTTTTGTGTGTTCTTCTGTCTGTATGCTTTTCCCCTGCTCCTCTCTTCTCCTCTCTTCCATCTCCTCCTCTTCCTCCTCCTTATTCTTCTTTAATAGTACAAGGCTTCTTTTTCTTAAGTGGTCAACATGGTTGGCTACTTTTTAAAAGAAAGTTTAGAAAACTGTTTTGAATATCCTGAACATGAGGAATCAATTTCAAATTCAGTGTTTGGGGGCAATGTTCTAAATTAGATCTTCTCTAGGAGAAGAACATGCTGTCTGAAAAGAGAGTAAGTTGGTGGTTATATTCAGGTTGAATATTCGCCCAAGGTTCCACCCATGATGGCTATGTGAAAGAGGGTCATAAAGTAATATGCATACACCCCCCGCAGTGAGTTCAGCAAAGGTTTAGGTCATGGACTGGTGTGGTCCCCACTCTATTACTTTATCGTAAACATTTTCTACTCCGTCGCTAGACTACATGTATTACGTTATTTACTGTTATATTATCAATATCTATAAGTGCCCAACACATATTAAGTAGTAAAAATATATTTATTGAATAAGTAATAAAAACAAATATTTCTGAGAACATATGATTATTTGCAAATATCAGAAACTTACGAAATTTGTTTCCAAATGACCATTTTTAAGTATTTGTTTTAAAGTGAAGAAATAAAATTCCTTCTGTAGTAGATATAATTGGTTGTTTACCTGATATTTAGTTACTTCTTATTCTCTGTAAAATAATCCCAATTTTGTTCATCTGGCTCCTTGTGTCCTATATAGACTTTGTAAATCACAGGAAGCTAAGTTTATCCTTCTATCCAGAGGTGGGTCCTGACCAGTCTAAACAATCATGCTTATCTGTAATTGATATAGAAACAGGCTAAATTGAATCAGGACACAGAAGAGAATATTCTCAAGATAAACGTCAGTAGTTAAAGGTAGGTACAATTCCTATACTGACCTGATCCATATAAAGAAATAACTTTAATCTCTTGGCTATGAGAGAAGTTTCCTTTTTTTCCATCCTAGATATGAAAAGAAAAAAAAAGGCCACTTGCCCTACGTTCTGCTAATAGCCATCTTGCAAATATGAAAACAATAAGACTGAATGAAGATTGGCATGATAAATAAGGTGAAAATCTGAGAAACAGAGCTAGGACTCAGATTCACCACATCTGGCACTGGCCCTTCCTTTGGATATCCTGCTATATGAGATAATGTTGCCATTTTTCCCAGAGCCAATTTGAAAAAGGCTATTTGTTACTCATAGCTGAAGGAAAACAAATGAATACATTATCCCTAAATATATCTTTGCCTTTAATTGTGAGCTGTTTAAAAAATAAAATGGCCCCTTATAACACCTAAGTGTCTTAAAATATATATTAAATTCCAAATGTAAATTTATTCTACTTAGCTTTATTCCCAGGTTTCAAAGTGGTTATTCATTAATAGTATAGTAAAAGAGAAAAAAAAACGAAGAAAGAAAAGGGGAAAAAAAGAATGTATATTTACCTACCATTTTCCACCATAAAAGTTTGACTAGCCAAATTGTAAATGATCCTTGTCTCTTAATATAATTAATCTGTATTCACTTAATTAGTATTTGACTCAGATTACTATATGTATTTCAAAGTAATTGAATAGAGTTTTACAAGCCTTATAATTCAGACTTTTATTATGTCAGGCATCTCTTCTCTTTAATTATTTCACCTTAATTGTTTTTGAACAGTCCACTCTTCTCTAGAAAACTATGCATCTTTTAGGCATTTTTACTATTGCAGAATGACCACCAAAAGTGCACTTTATGACTTCTGTTTCTAAAAGTATCTACAATGAAATAGACTATTTAGAAAAATTTTATTTAATAAAGTGTGAAATAGGTAATCATACAAGAGGAAAAGTACAGATTTACTATCATCTGAAACAGCCTATAGAATTGTCATTAAAATGGACTTTGGTGGCATGCACTCTTCCATTTTTTGGCAGGCTAGAAGGGTGAAGCAAACGTCGTTTAGTATAGTCCATATCCCTAATCACTGTGAAGTATACAGCAATGAAAACCTTTATCTTAAAGCATGTGTTTGCACCCTAAAATAGGAAGGAAAAGTTAACTAGTAGATACTTTAATGTTGAGATGAAGAAACATTATAGGGCAATTCTAAAGGCTGTACAAGACTGCAGGGCAGAGTTGGGCAGCTTTTAAAACTGAGATGGCAGAAAGAATTGAGGCAGGAAGAAAGTACTTGCCCAGAGTGGAGGGCAGCCAAGATTCTGAGGTTGTGTCCCACGTGGCAGACCTTAGATGTCTCAAGTGACTTGGGCAACAATTTACTTCCCTTAAGATAGAGAACTTCCATAATTAAAAGGGACTACTAATTGTATTCTAAAATACTGACTTAATTTAGATATAAAGTAAAGGATAACTGTAATATTTCTTCAGCAGTAACCACTCACCTGAATCTTATAAACAACCAGATAATCATTTTAGAAAGTGTTTAAACAGTATTTGTAAGTATGGGAAACATTAGTTAAATTTAGGCCTTTGAAAAAACAACTATATATATGAAATAATCTAATAGGAACTTTTATTTTTATGTTTTAAGTGGACAAAAATAAAGTCATATGAGTATGTTTAAAGTTTTAGACAACCACTTTATTACCATCTTAGCTACTTAAAATATGACCTTGATGCTTAAATTGCATGTTTAATAAAATGTTTCTTCTAAATCTCATTTAATGAATTATTATTTTATAAGATTTTGTACTAAGGGGGATTTTCTAGAAAAGTATTCATCTTTTCATTAAAAAGATGACTCAGCATTTTGTATTTATTTCACAATGCATTCTTCATATTTGGCAAGGCAGGAGAAAAATATAATGGAGACTACTGGAATAGGTGAAATCATGTTGTCTTTTGTACAAAGAACTTTTAATTTCACCACTTACAAATAATTTGGCCACAAGTTTTATTAGACAAGAATGTTGCTCCCAAATTATTTTGCCTTTTACTCAAATACATATCAAAATCCAATTGTATTATGTTGGCTGTTATGTTCTTGCTTATTTAGAACAAGAAAGTTTTCAAAAGAGAAAAAAGTATAATGGAGTGTGTATATGCTTACGAAATGTGGACAAGCAATAATGTGTACTGTATACATGGTCAGTTTTATCATATTAGGAACACTTCTGATATCCTCATATAACTTATTTTTTTAAATGTTGAGCTTAAGGTCCATGTATTTAGCAATCTGGTTCTATTGTCAAGAGAAAACCCTTATTTATGAAAAAATAATAAGCTTAGGATGAGCATAATTAATTTTATTCTATAAGTCAAGACATATTTTGATTCTGATTCAGACATAGTCACCTGTTAAACTTATTTCTTGAAATTGTTTGATATTCAAAATCAAGAACTTTGAGTTTCCCTTTTCTGACAAGAATCTCTGACCTTCCCTCTCTCTACTGCCTTACTCTATTTTCTCTTCATCATTATGTTTAATATCTTTGATTTTCTCCTATCTGCTCCTTTAAATTTTTAAAGATTCTCAATTGCTTCTATTTATATTATTCCTAGTGCTACCATCTTCCATTTGTAATGCATTCTGTACTCTGCTGTTAGATTAAACTTTCTAGTGAAAAACTTATGCTTATCCTGCTTTCTGTGAAAAAACTATCACTGTTTCCCTATTTCCAATAGAATGAGTTTCTTTAATGTTTAAGGTGCCCTATCATCAAGTTCCTCCCGTCAGTTCAACTTTGTTCTGCACTTTACGCAAAACTATGCTCCAGACAAAGTGAACCATTCACATTTTCTCACACTTGTGTTACAGCCTTGCCAATCTTACCCTACGTTAATCTCTTATTTATGCTTTGTTGTGACTAGTGAAATTGTTCTTATCTATAAGGCAAAACATAAAGGTTACCTTCGAGAAAAATATCTTCTAATCTTACCTCAAAGGGTGATTTTGCTCTTCTCTAAACTGTCTATGATTTACCTGTACTTCCCTTATAATACTTGTTATAGACTTATTTGTATTAAAAATCTATGCAATATTATTTCATCATTCATATTAAAATATTACTTTCTTCAGGGAGTAAATTAGACTGCTTTTGTCATCTTAGGAAATCTTATAATACTAAAATAACATACATATTATGTGATTAATATTAATATTTTAATATACCCTGAGATTTACTAAAATTATTTTATATAATAAAATATTTGCTAACTGAAAAATGTAATTTCCAAAATGATTCAAGGGAAAACATTTCACTTAAGATATTCACTAGTATAAATTTCCTATTAGAAAGCCGAAACTGGATCCCTTCCTTACACCTTATACAAAAATTAATTCAAGATGGATAAAAGACTTACATGTTAGACCTAAAACCATAAAAACCCTAGAAGAAAACCTAGGCAATACCATTCAGGACATAGGCATGGGCAAAACTTCATGTATAAAACACCAAAAGCAATGGCAACAAAAGCCAAAATTGACAAATGGGATCTAATTAAACTAAAGAGCTGCTGCACAGCAAAAGAAACTACCATCAGAGTGAACAGGCAACCTACAAAATGGGAGAAAATTTTCACAACCTACTCATCTGACAAAAGGCTAATATCCAGAATCTACAATGAACTCAAACAAATTTACAAGAAAAAAACAAACAACCCCATCAAAAAGTGGGCGAAGGATATGAACAGACACTTCTCAAAAGAAGACATTTATGCAGCCAAAAAACACATGAAAAAATGCTCATCATCACTGGTTATCAGAGAAATGCAAATCAAAACCACAATGAGATACCATCTCACACCAGTTAGAATGGCGATCATTAAAAAGTCAGGAAACAACAGGTGCTGGAGAGGATGTGGAGAAACAGGAATACTTTTACACTGTTGGTGGGACTGTAAACTAGTTCAACCATTGTGGAAATCAGTGTAGCAATTCCTCAGGGATCTAGAACTAGAAATACCATTTGACCCAGCCATCCCATTACTGGGTATATACCCAAAGGATTATAAATCATGCTACTATAAAGACACATGCACACGTATGTTTATTGCGGCACTATTCACAATAGCAAAGACTTGGAACCAACCCAAATGTCCAACAACGATAGACTGGATTAAGAAAATGTGGCACATATACACCATGGAATACTATGCAGCCATAAAAAATGATGAGTTCATGTCCTTTGTAGGGACATGGATGAAACCGGAAACCATCATTCTCAGCAAACTATCACAAGGACAAAAAACCAAACACCGCATGTTCTCACTCATAGGTGGGAATTGAACAAAGAGAACACATGGACACAGGAAGGGGAACATCACACTCTGGGGACTGTTCTGGGGTGGGGGGAGGGGAGAGGGATAGCATGAGGAGATATACCTAATGCTAAATGACGAGTTAATGGGTGCAGCACACCAATATGGCACGTGTATACATATGTAACAAACCTGCACATTGTGCACATGTACCCTAAAACTTAAAGTATAATAATAATAAAAAAAGAAAAAAAATTACCTACAAAGAAGATATTCACTAGTACTATTTAGAACATATTATCTATTAATCAATGTATTTCTCATAGACATGAAAGTAAATAAATGCTATTAGTTTACATATTTATATATAATATATAAAATATATATAACATATAATTATATATATGTATATAATATATAACTACATATAATTATATATAATATATATTATATAATATATAATACATATATAATATATTTCTGAATATTTTATGACATATTCTTATTCTGGTCTACTCTTAGTCTAA
Organism: Nomascus leucogenys; assembly: GCF_006542625.1. Taxonomy (NCBI): domain Eukaryota; kingdom Metazoa; phylum Chordata; class Mammalia; order Primates; family Hylobatidae; genus Nomascus; species Nomascus leucogenys. Next base: position 49,618,006 of record NC_044384.1, on the reverse strand, counting down.
AACGCTAGTTTTGTTTTCTTTTAATTGTCTGAAATTCTTAGAATGTGGAATGCTCATAACTAGAGCTACTGCTTATTATTTTAAAGACATTTGTCAGGAGGAAGACTTCCAAACAGATCTGTATGCTTTTTGCTGATGCTTTCTGAATAGTTAGCATAGTCTTTGGCACATAATAAATATTCAATAACTATTCACTGATTAAACAGAGAAATGAATGAATGGCTAAATGAATTAAAATGTATAAACACATAATGGTCTGAATGTTTCTACGAGTGCTTTAATGATTTCACTTGCTATAATTTCATCTGGCACTGCATAGTTTGAACATTCTATATAGAGTAATAGTTGCAACTCTGAATAAAGGTCGCATTGAACCTACTTCAATGACATTTTACTTCACAAAGAAGAAGAAAAAGGATTTCATTATAATCTTCACAGTTTAAAATTCGTTTTGTGAATCTTAAAATTATGTCACAATGACATTTAGCACATGGATATAGTTGGAATTATAAAGGGATTTATTTTCTAAATTTAAAAATGCTTTTTATAGCTATGTCCTATGTCCTAATATCTGAACTTCTTCTCTAGAATATATATAATTACTTCCAAAACACTGCATGTATCACTGGATTAATATTGAATAGGTAAGTTGCCTTTCCATTTAAATGACCTTTTTTTTAAGGATGTATGCCATGCCCAAAGTCTACTCTGAGATATTCTTTATGACCAGATCATCATGTCTGTTGCTACCTGAAATTTCTCTGCTGGCCATAGATGACTAAATGAGGAATAGCTGTATAACTAAAAGGTAGCCAATGTACAGGCTGACTATCAACTCATAAGTTGGTACAATAGCACCATCCAAGATAAATTCCTTAGGTTAATGCTAGGCAACTGATCTTGTAATTTATTTTTTGTTTGTTTTTTTTTTGAGATGGAGTCTTGCCTTGTTGCCCAGGCTGGAGAGCAATGGTGTGATCTTGGCTCACTGCAACCTCTGCCTCCCAGGTTTAAGCAGTTTTCCTGCCTCAGCCTCCAGAGTGGCTGGGATTAGACACGTGCCACCACGCGCAGCTAATTTTTTTGTTTTGTTTTGTATTTTTGGTAGAGATGGGATTTCACCATGTTGGTCAGTCTGGTCTTGAACTCCTGACCTCATGATCCACCCACCTCAGCCTCCCAAAGTGCTGAGATTACAGGCGTGAGCCACCGCACCTGGCCATCATAGACTTTATCAGGATTTACTATATTATTCTATGATAGAAGAATCACCCTAAAATCTCAGTGGTGGAAAATAACAATCAAGAATGTCTTACTCATGGTACATATCCATTGTGGTTGACTGTAGATTTGTTCCAAGTGTCTTCAGTCCAGGAGACAGATTGATAGAGAAGCCTCTATTTGAACATTGTCAATCTCCAGGTTGAGGGGAAACGGACATAGTAAACCACGTTCTGACTTATGGAAGCACCTACTTGGGCATGATGTACACCACTTCTACTCACATTACATTGGCCAAGCAAGTGGCATGACATAGATGTGGTCAAGAGAGCGGGCATGTGCAGTTTTTCCATAGAGCGGCCCATAGAAGAGACATGGTAGGTCATGATAGTGAATATTTTGAAAATAATACAGTCAGCCACCTTGTCCCTTTAGAATTTGAACTAGAGTGAGTCAGCATCACAAGCATAAAGCACCACAAGCATAAGGAGAAAACAGCTGAGCCACAAAAGTGGCAGATCAGGAAAGGAGAAAGCAAAGCATGCCTGGGGCCATGAGGTAGCTCACCTCTGCAGCCAGAGAAGGACTGGGTTGTTCTCTCTTGTTATAGATATATAGGGAAAGCTGACTTGTTTTCACTGAAGGTGTGCTCTGCAAACTATGTCCTATATTTTGTTATGCCTTCAATCATAAAAATGAACCTCCCTTGCTTAATGTTCATTCAGTGGCCATTTATTCAAACACAAAAGAGTCTAACATCTAACAAGAAAACAGTAGTGAAGTTTTGTGGTTTTCTTTCTCTTCCTTAAAGAAAATAACTCTCAAATAATTAGAAGAAACTCATTAATTCGATAGTTTATATGAGTATATACTTTTTAATTTTTAGAATGTATGCATAGTTAAATAAACTAAATAAAAATTTAAACTAAGTTAAGCAGTTTGATGACAGAAAACACAGAAAAGGCGTAAGTGCTGAAGGGTTCCATTTGACTAATACAGTCTTGGAATTTAGAATGTGAAAACTGTTTATCCGCCAGTTTCCTAATGGGTATGTTATAGGCATCAGGTTAATATAAAACTAAAAGATGTGTATGTATGTGTATGCATGGGTGCAAGTGTGTGGGGTGGAATTGGCTTATTTGTTTATTTTTATTTTTCTGTTCTCTTCCACAGATGGTGACATTAGAATTGGCTTGTCTAAATGACAGGTAGAACCATCTTATAGAGCTTTATGTAATTACCAAAATAAACTTATAAAACAAAAATATTTTGTATTTTTATTATTTTATTGCTCCTTTCCTCTTTACAGCACATTGTCTTAACAACAAAATCTCAGTTTATAATTTCATTTTTACTTTTTCTGCCATTTTCAGCTTTACAGTATTTGCAACATATTATAATCTTCTCATATGGGTGAATTTTTACTGATCACACCTTTATAAAAGTATGCATAAAATAAAACCATGATGAATAATGGCTAGAAGCTTATCCAAATTAAATATTGACATGAAAATTTACATTTACTTAAAAATATTAGTAAATATTTCATATGATACTTTATATATCCAGATACATTGGACTGTATAATTATCTAAAATAAAGTCATGCCATATGATTCAATGGAATTATATAGTTAAATAAGCTCATTTTATCCTAAGGCAGAGTAGACTCTCTCCCCCACCCCCCAAAAAAATACTGGTGTTAATTATAAAATGACAAGCATTTGTTAGTCTATAGCTTTATAGTTGGTTATTTATGAGGAAATCCTCGGATTTGATTTTGGTTTTTTTTCCACTCATGCATTGTTCACTCAACAAATACGTCCATAGGCTTGACACTGCTAGGCACCTTGAGCGTGAAAGTGAATGAGAGCTTGTCTCTGCATTGAGAGTGTGCCTAGTTTACTGGAGAAATGTTCCCAACACCAGGACCTGTCACAGAAAGTTATACTTAATACTGTGGTACACACTATTTTACCAACTGCCACTTGGATTCATGTGTCTATGGTCTAGCTCACTTAATAAAAGGAAGAGCACATTGGCAGTGGAACTTCAAAAAACAATGAAAATAAATTGTTGTTATAGAACTTCTTTAAGATTACTCAGAAAATATTGCTCACTGTTAATCCTATGAAATCAGCAAGGTGAAAATGTTAACTACGAACAGAGAAGATGGGGAAACATGGAAGTTTGATGCGAAATGGAGAGAAGGAAATACAAGAGGGGAAGTAGAAAGACAACAGGAAAATCCTCTTTGTCTCGGGCACAGGAAGGCAAAAAGGCCAGAGGAACAAAAAGTAAAAAAGAAAGAAAAAAATGTAGAAAAAGTGGAGCACATGCAAGGGGAAGGAACTCACTGTGGGCTTCTGGCGCACAAGCCACTGTGGGGGAAAGTTTAGTGGGATGAGCCGAAGGGCCATCATTCAAATCCTTTCAGGGACGGTTTTGTGAACTTTAAGAACAGCAGAATTTATCCTACAGATGAACTGGAAAAGAAATCAAGACTGTGGAGAAAATGGGCTGTCTGCAAAGCAGGGAAAGTCTAATATATATTTTTTCCATTTTATTTAGAAAGAAAATGACACTAAAATAAGAATGTATCAATTTCAAAATATTCTCAAGTGTAACAAGTTAAAAATTAAACAAACGTGGAGTGAAAAAGTGGCAAATAAATGTGGGAGTTAAAATATTTTAGTTTAAAAATGATACTTTTCAGTATTATGGACACATTTAAATCATTTATGGGGAAGGAAGTTAATAAGCATTAATTAAAAGTTACATAAGCATGGATAATTATGAGTCCTATAACGAGGACATTAAATGTTTAAGGAAGTTAGAAAATCAATGAAATAAGCAAATACACAGCTGAAAGGAAAGAATGGACTGTTGAGGTTGGTTGAGGGGAGGGGACCATCTTTAGAATGGGACAGATACGGGTTAGAAACTCCAACCCTTCCCTTAACTATTTGTTGCTGGGAATACTATTTAATCTTAGTAAGGTTACTCACATTCCTACTTTTCTTTTAGTGGGAATAATGATGCCACTTTAATGATTAAATAAAATAATGTATGAAAAGTGTCTAGAGCACTAATTTTCACTAAGTTGACTGCATTAGAGTTACTATGTATGGCCTCACAGATTAAGTACATTACAAGTTCATTATTCATATAGACCCAAATACAGCAATCCTACTATATTTGTTTTCATTTTCTGAGCAACAATGAAAACATAGAGTAAAAGGGAAGGAAAAAATAAAGTAACATCTATTAAAATAAAAAATAATTCGTATCTTGAACTCTAAACACTTTGGAAAATAAAGCTTTCTACGAAAAAAGGGAAAGCAAAAGAAAATATATAAAGCAACCAACAATTAAATTGTCTTAGTATAAAACAGAAGAGGAGAAAATTACAAATAATAAAAGTATTCTGTGTTTTGAAATACAAAAATGAATGCCTCAATAATTTTGAGATATGCATTGGGAAATGAATTCTTACTAGTTTGAATAATAAAATACAATCTGCAGAAGTGTTTAAAATAAACAAACATACTCTGGTTTCTCTTAAGATTGTATAACTCTCTTTAAGGGAATTAACTTTTATCACAAACTTTATATATATATGCAGTCATGTACACACATATAATAAACAACGTTTTTAAAGTAATTAAGTAATATCAACAGTCATTAAAAAAGGTAATAAGGCTAGGCGCAGTGGCTCATGCCTGCAATCGTAGCATTTTGGGAGTCTGAGGTGGGTGGATCACTTGAGGTCAGGAGTTCAAGACCAGCCTGGCCAACATGGTAAAATCCCATCTCTACTAAAAATACAAAAATTAGCCAGGCATGGTGGTACAGGTCTGTAGTCCCAGCTACTCGGGAGGAGAATCGCTTGAACCCAGGAGACAGAGGTTGCAGTGAGCTGAGACCACACCACTGCACTTCAGAGTGAGGCTTGTCTCAAGAAAAAAAAATGGTAATAAAGCCAAATATGAATACAAAGTGAAAAATAAAACTAGAAATTCCAATCTCTTAGACAACAAAATTCAAGATTGCTTTTTAAAATATACATAAGACATGTATACATGTAATGAATAGAGAAATGCCACAGCAGAATTATTAAAAAGGAGAGAAAACAAAAAATGGCTTTCAAAGTGCCATAAATGGCTCCTGAAGTCCAATACTTCATTGTACTTAATGTTAGGCAATATAACGTGAGAAATTAAATTCTCAAGAAAGGCAACACCATTGATGCCACTTTTCTAACCATGTATTCCATAACAGATTTGCATTCACCTTTTCCTCCTCCTCCCCACTCACCATCATGGTTATTCTATGTCAGACACTGTTTCTGGGGGGTTACACGGCTCATCTCATTTTAACCTTCATTTTAGCGACAAAGCTCTGAGACCAACACAAACTTTACACATCTTTCATGTGATAAAACTAATATAAAAAATGAGATGCTTTTGTCTAACATTAAAATAACAAAATTTTTTTTAGGAACCTCCGTATGTTTTTCTATAATGACTATACTAGTTCACATTCCCACCAACTGTGCACAGGGTTCCCTTTTCTCCACATCCTTGCCAAAACTTTTGTCTTTTTGATAAAAGCCATTCTAACAGGTGTGAGGTGACATCTCATTGTGGTTTTGATTTGTATTTCCCTGATAATTGTGTTGAACATATTTAATATATACATGTTGGCTATCTGGATGCCATTTTAGAGCCACATCTATTCAGGTCCTTTGCCTAATTTTTCATCTGGTTGCTTTGTTGCTGCCGAGTTGCTTGAGTTCTTCATATATGTTGAATATTGACCCCTTATCAGATAGATAGTTTGCAAATATTTTCTCCCATTATATATGTTGTCTCTTCGCTCTGTTGATTGTTTCCTGTGCTGTGCAGACGCTTTTTAGTTTGATGCAATTCTGTTTGCTGTTTTTCCTCTTGTTGCCCGTGTTTTTGGAGTCAGAGACACACAATTATTCCCTACAGGAATATCAAGAATGTGCCCGATATGGTTTAGCTGTTTCCCCACCAAAATCTCATCTTGAACTGTAGTTCCCATAATCCCCACAAGTAGTGAGGGGGATCCGTTGGGAGGTAATTGAATCATGGGGACAGTTACCCTCATGCTGTTCTGCTGATATGGTGAGTGAGTTCTCATAAGATCTGATGGTTTTTAAGAGGCTTTTTCCCCTTTTGCTCTTCATTTCTCCTTGCTGCCATCATGTGAAGAAGGAAATGTTTGCTTCCCCTCCTGCCATGATCATAAGTTTCCTGAGGCCTCCCCAGCCCTGTAAAACTGTGAGTTAATGAAACCTCTTTCCTTTATAAATTACCCAGTCTTGGCCATGTCCTTATAGCAGTGTGAGAACAGACTTATACAATTTGTCTGCATTTTCTTCTCCAAATGTTACAGTTTCAAGTCTTTCATTTAAGTCTCTAATCCATTTTGAATTGTGTTTTGTATGTGGCGTGAGATAATGGGCTAATTTCATTCCTCTGCATGTGGATATTCAATTTCCCCAATACTATTTATTGAAGAGACTGTTTTTTTTCCCATTTGTGTACTCCTGATACCTTTGTCAAAAATCAGTTTGCTGTAAAATATATGCACTTATTTCTGGAAGCTTTATGCTGTTCCATAGGTCTATTATTCTATTATTATTGGTCTATTATTGGTCTATGTGTCTTTTTTTAGGTCAATACCATGCTATTTTGGTTACTATAGCTTTGTAGCATATTTTGCAATTAGGTAGTGTGATGTACCCAGCTTTGTTCTTTTTAATCAAGATTATTTTGACTATTTGGGTTTTATTGTGGTTTCATATAAATTTAGAATTTTCATATTTCTGAAGACAGTATCACCACATGACCCAGGAATCCCACTTCTGGATATATACTCAAAGGAAATGAAATCAGTATGTCAGAGATATCTGCACTCCCATGTTCATGGCCACATTATTCACAATAGTCAAAATATGGAATCTGCTTAAGTGTCCTTCAATGGATAAAGAAAATGTAGTACCTATATATAACAGGATAATAATAAAGATGAATGGATAAAGAAAATGTAGTACATATATAATAGGATAATAATCAGCCTTGAAAAATAATATGCTGTCGTATGATACAGCATGGATGACCTGGTAGGACATTAGGCTAAGTGAAACAAGCCATGCACATAAAGACATATACAAATATACAGAGAGAGTGTATATAAGATTTATTATAAGGAACTGGCTCACAAAATTATGGAGGCTAAAAAGTCCCACTTCTGCTCTCTGCAACCTAGCGACCCAGGAAAACTAGCACCGTAGTTAGGAAAATCAGAGTACTGATGTTGTCTCAGTGCAGAGCAGGAGGAGATTGATGTCCTAGCTCAACAGTGAGGTAGAGAGAGAGAAGTCCCCTCTCTTGTTCTATTTGTTCTCTTCAGGCTCTCAGTGGACTGGATGCTGCTCAACCACATTGGGGAAGAAAATCTGCTTTACTCAGCCAACCTATTCTAAGGCTATCCTCATCAGCAAATATGCTCACAGACACGCCCAGAAATAATGTTTAATCTGGACACCCATGTTCCAATCAAGCTGGCATATACAATTTACCATCACAGTAACTCTTCTATTTGTACTCATTTTAAACGACTTTGGGGTCAGAAAACTGTGATCAATATTATTCAAGCAATTTGCCAACATAATCTTAAATTAGAAATAAAAACCTCTCGCAGTGTAAAATATATTTAATCATATACCAGCCCTGAGTTATTTACTCATCCCAGCTCCTACTATGTAAAAATTGAAAAATGTGTCAGCATAGGCATAAATAGAGAGAGAACAATGGAGTTTTCAACATTTTTCTTTAACAAATAAAAAGTTTCCCTTGTGCGAAATATTTTCAGCTTTTCAAAAGTTTAGTAGGCTCTGAGGAACAAAACTCTATCCCAGAATTTGAGACTGAGCTCTTAGTACAAATGTTTATACTATGTAACAAACCTAAAATTTAAGTGGAGTACCAAGAGAAGTTGATGATATGCACACTTTTCATTTTCATCTGGAAATTAAATTAAATTAACCATGAAAAAGATCTCTATGTTTTCTCTTTTATATATACACTTTTGTTTCTTCTTCATATAAAGTCTAACTTTTTTCTTTAAAATACTGTTCAGTGGTTATTCTTAGAGCACATCGTTAATCTCTTACATAAATACTAAAAAATGAAGTGTAACTCTCATCTACCACATAGAAAACAACATAAATATTTTTTTTAAAAGTATCTGTAGCACAAACTAGAAGTGTTTGAGCATAGACACAGCTTAGTGTATCTATAGCTAAACAGCTCCAAGCAAACAATACAGGAGGATATTTCTACATAATTAGAAAGGAATTTGATTCAGGAAATGACTTCTTATTTGAAAAATCATTAGCATCATTAGATAATTCACTTGCTAATAAATCATCTCTTTCCATTTTTAAGTGATTAAAAAAAGATATTTCCTTATATTAACCAAAAGCCATTTGGATTTTCAGTATTGTACAATCAACAAGAATTCTTTTTAATTTTATAAAAAGCAATACGGGCTTTAAAAATAAGTCCAGAAATATCTCCTTTGACCTCATTTCTCCACTGGGTACTATATTCTCTTCTTATAGATAAGCTTCTTGAAAGGGTATTATTGCTTCTTATCTCCCCTTTATTTCTTACGTCCCCAGAAATCTGTTTACTGCTCCTATCCCTCCAAAGGAGCTATTTATTCTAAGTACATGAAAGAAATCCAAATGTCTAATTTGCTAGATATTGTCCTTGGTAATATGAATCAATTTCGATATTTGCTATCTCTTTATTCTTAACAGAATTTATTCCATTGCTTTATTTGACAGTATTGTCATCTATCTTCAGTTCAGTTATGAAGTTACTAAACAGGGTTAAATAAATTAATTCTGAAATATTGATAGAAGGCAAAACACTTTGAATGTCAGGAGTAAAGAAGAAATAGTAGAGATATGAAGAGGCCAGGGTAATAGAAATGGAAACAGGTCTAATTTCAGCTCAGTATATTCTATTTTCTCCAAATCCCCAATGAAAGTTGATATCATACCATATACAATATATAGAGCTTAGAATGCACTGTTATTCAATGCCAGATGTACTAGTAATAAGAGCCATGTATTTCTATTTCCATACTATTTTCTCTGGAACAATTCCCAAAATAAAATACTTAATCTTCATATCACAGTTAGTTTCTGAGGGAACCCAAACTTTATATAAGTGGAAAAAAAAAGAGTGGATATTTGCCAATCTTTGGTATGTGGTTTTATTTCTTTAATTTAAAAATATTTGTATTTATTTTGAATTTTTATTTATTTGATTTTGATGTCTAATTTACTAGTGGCTATAGTGGAATAAATTAAGCAATACATGCAAATTATAGAATGCAATTAAAAATAACATAATTATCAAAATTATCACTATTGTAAGCTGTATTCAAATGAGTAAGAGGTCCAAAGGATAATGGATTCATTAAGACCATTGCTGATGACTTCTTATGACAAATAACACAAGTAGTATTTGTCTTCTTTGTTTCTTTTTCTTCTATGAGAAAATGTTTAAATATCATTTCATTTCTACCTTAAAAAACAGCAATAAAGCTTTAATACATTTGAAAAACATGAACTACATGGAACAGGATCTTGAATCCTTCAGTTGGGAAACACAGTCCTTAAAGGATGAATCTACAAGTGAGGAATAGGAAGATATTTGAGGCAAAACACCGTTTCATTAGGTATTAGCTCTGTGCTCTGGCCAATTCGAACTTGAGCTTCTCAACTGCAAAATAGTCACAATAATAGTGTGCATTTTGAAGGGTTATTAGGAGAGATAAATGAGTAATATATAAAGTACTTAATAAATACTTGCTTTAGTGAACTCTCGTTAAATCTTAGCTATAGTATTGCTGCTATTTGAATAATTATTACTTGTACTATCATTATTAATAAAGTATAGGTTAGAAATCAGGAAAGAAATTTAATCATCCTTACTATTGTGAAATGTAAAAAAGTAGAAGCCAAAGTGAAGTCTTTGGCCCTTAAACCAATGCTAACTTGAGAATTACAACTTGGGTCCTGATACCGTGTCTTAGTCAGTTGGGGATACTGTAACAACCTACTATAGACTCAGTGGTGCATAAACAACAGACATCAATTTCTCACAGTTTTGGAGGCTGAAAGTTCCAGATCAGGGTACCAGCACTGTAGCGTTCTGGTGAGAGTCCAGTTCCTTGTGCAGACTGATGATTTCTTTTTCTTTTCTTTCTTTTTTTTGAGATGGAGTTCCCCTCGTTGTCCAGGCTGGAGTGCAATGGAGCGATCTTAGCTCACTGCAACCTCCGCCTCCCAGGTTCAAGCGATTCTCCTGTCTCAGCCTCCCAAGTAGGTGGGATTACAGGCACGTGCCACCATGCCCAGCTAATTTTGTATTTTCAGTAGAGATGGGGTTTCTCCACGTTGGTCGGCTGGTGTCAAACTTCCGACCTCAGGTGATCCGCCCGCCTCAGCCTCCCAAAGTGCTGGGATTACAGGCGTTGAGCCACCTCGCCTGGCCCTGATTTCTTATTGTATGGCCACATGGTGAAGGGCAGAAAGGCAAGCTTACTTTTGGGCTTTTATAAGAACACTCATAATCCCAATTATGAAGAGTTCCACCCTCATGACCTCATCTAATCCTGATTACCTTCCAGAGGCCCCACTTATAAATACCTTCACATTATGGAAAAAGCTTTCAACATATGAATTAGGGGGCAAACTTTCAGTCCATTGCACTACACAAAGCACTGGAGGGTCACAGATGAATTCAGAATATCTTCCAAAGCAAAGAAACTCACGTCATCTTGCAAAAGTAGGGCCTATTAAATATATGTTACGATTTTATGTTACATGCTATTGAAAAATAAAAATATATTTTGGAATATGTGTATCCATATATGTGAATACAGCTTAGTTGTCTTAAAGTTTTCTTGTGCATTTTAATATGCAATCTTATTGACGTGAAAATGTCTCCTATTGTTTAATATTGTTCAAAGATTAACCATAGTCACATAAGAACTGCTGCTATATATAATTGATATATATGATATTTATATCTACTACATATATATTAGACATATATCTCATATAAATACATATATGATTTTTATATGATACATTTTTACTTATTTTGTATACACGAAATAAGTAAGTTTTTATATCTGGACAAGAGAACTAGCAGGGTGCCACCAAAATGTTCTTCAGCTAAGATACCAGTGCACTGTCAGTGGCTTCCAAGAATCTTTATTTATTTATTTATTTATTTATTGAGATGGAGTTTTGCTCTTGTTGCCCAGGCTGGAGTGCAATGGCACCATCTTGGCTCACAGCAACCTCCACCTCCCAGGTTCAAGTGATTCTCCTGCCTCAGCTTCCTGAGTAGCTGAGATTACAGGTCCCGCCAGCATGCCCACCTAATTTTTTGTATTTTTAGTAGAGACAGGGTTTCAATATGTTGGCCAGGCTCATTTCAAACTCCTGACCTCGGGCGATCCACCCGCTTCGGCCTCCGAAAGTGCTGGGATTACAGGCGTGAACCACTGCATCCGGCCCCAAGCATCTTTAATACTGACCCTGAATTATTTGTAAAATCTGAACATCATTCTTCCTTTAGAAGAGAAATGACTTTACAAATAATATCCTGATTTTAAAGCAATGCTTTGTACTTGGACAGCCTTGTACTTTATTAGTTCAGTACAACTATTTTCTTGACCATGGTAATGTTACTTAACTCTGCTAAGCTCTCTTTTTCCTTCTATGAAATGGAAATGATGTGTCCGGAATTGGTGGGTTCTTGGTCTCACTGACTTCAAGAATGAAGCTGCGGACCTTCGCGGTGAGTGTCACCGTTCTTAAAGGCTGCCTGTCCAGAGTTTGTTCCTTCTGATGTTCCGATGTGTTCGGAATTTCTTCCTTCTGGTGGTTTCGTAATCTCGCTGGCTTCAGGAGTGAAGCTGCAGACCTTCGCGGTGAGTGTTAACAGCTCATAAAGGCAGTGTGAACCCAAAGAGTGAGCACCAGGAAGACTTACTGCAAAGAGCAAAAGAACCAAGCTTCCACAGTGTGGAAGGGGACCTCATGGGGTTGCCACTGCTGGCTCATGCAGCCTGCTTTTATTCCCTTATGTTGCCCCACCACATCCTGCTGATTGGTCCATTTTACAGAGAGCTGACTGGTCTGTTTTGACAGGGTGCTGATTGGTGTGTTCACAATCCCTGAGCTAGACACAAAAGTTCTCCGAGTCCTCACTAGATTAGCTAGATACAGAGTGCTGATTGGTGTATTCACAATCCCTTAGCTAGACATAAAGATTCTCCAAGTTTCCACCAAATTAGCTAGACACAGAGTGCTGATTGGTGCATCCACAAAGCCTGAGCTAGACACAGGGTGCTGACTGGTGTATTTACAATCCCTTAGCTAGACATAAAGATTCTCCCAAGTCCCCTCTAGACTCAGGAGCCCAGCTGGCTCCACCCAGTGGATCCTGCAGGGAGCCGCAGGTGGAACTGCCTGCCAGTCCTGCGCCTTGCGCCCGCACTCCTCAGCCCTTCAGCGGTCGATGGGACCAGGCGCCATGGAGCAGGGGGCGGCGCTCGTCGGTGAGGCTCCGGTGGCGGCGCAGAAGCCCACGGCGGTCGGGGAGACTCAGGCATGGCGGGCTGCCGGTCCCGAGCCCTGCCCCCCGGGGAGGCAGTTAAGGCCCCGCGAGAATTCGAGCGCAGCGCCGGCAGGCCGGCACTGCTGGGGGACCTGGCGCACCCTCCGCAGCTGCTGGCCCGGGTGCTAAGCCCCTTACTGCCCCAGGCCGGTGGCGCCGGCCGGCCGCTCCGAGTGTGAGGTCCGCCGAGCCCACACCCACCCGGAACTCGCGCTGGCCCGCAAGCGCCGTGCGCAGCCGTGGTTCCCGCCCGCGCCTCTCCCTCCACACCTCCCCGCAAGCTGAGGGAGCCGGCTCCGGTCTCGGGCAGCCCAGAGAAGGGCTCCCATGGTGCAGCGGCGGGCTGAAGGGCTCCTCAAGCGCGGCCAGAGTGGGCGCCGGGGCCGGGGAGACACCGAGAGCCAGAGAGGGCTACCAGGGCTGCTAGCATGCTGTCACCCCTCAATAATATTTACTACTAAAGACTGTTAAGCTAATTATATATACATATATGGCTATATATGTGTGTGGATAGATATACATACATATTGAAACTGGAGAGGTTCTCTCGTCCCGGTGGCAGGGCGTGCGACAAGGGTGGGGTCTCCCCTCGACGTCCTCTCAATGTCCGGTGGCTGGTCATCTTCGGCCGCCGGCATTTTCATCTCGTAGTCCAGCAACTTCTGTTTCTGTCTTGCTAGGTTCTCGGATTTTTATAGGCCCAGGATGGAGGTGTGGCGGGCCAGAGTGGTCTTAGAAAATGCAACATTTGGGATGGAAAGTAGGAATGCCTGCCTTCACTTAAGTCTGTGGGGGTGGGGCCTTAGCCAGGACCACGCCCTCCTCTACCCAGCACTTCCCTTCCCTGCTTCCCTATCGTTTAAAGAGACCATGCTCTTCCCTTTGCAGCACTCCCGTATCAATATGTAAAGAGAGAGATCTACATAGATAGATACAGAGGTGGATAGACAGAGAAAGAGAGAGAGAGAGAGGCGGGAGGGGCACTGACTCAGTAGATATATTTTTATTTGATGTTTCAATCAGTTTATTTGATATTTCAATCAGTTTATTAATACAGTTAATGTGTGTATATTTCAATCAGTCACTACTCTAGAGATTATGAATAACATTTTTTTCTTTTTGTTGGTGCTTAGCTATGTAACCCGGGCAGAAACTCTAGAACCCAGGGGAAACTACATTGTTGAAAATAAAGTAATAGGGGCAGATTTTCTATCCTTTTTAAAAATATTCATTAAGAAGGATATTGAATGCATCTATAATCAAACGTCAGTGACAGATAGTATGTGGAAGTACCTATTATATTTTGTGCCCTACTGTATCATATTCAGAATAAGCATCTTCATATGGGACTGGGACATTGGCTTATAAAGTAAAAAATCCATTGCCCTGCATGTGGATGTCATTTATCAGAGCTTGGCAACTTGAATTTATTTATTTATTTACTTATTTATTTATTTATTTATAAATTTTAAATTCTCTTTTTTAATTATTTTTTTTTTGAGACAGAGTTCTGTCACTCAGGTTGGAGTGCAATGGCACGATCTTGGCTCACTGCAACCTCAGCCTCCTGGGTTCAAGCGATTTTCGTGCCTCACCCTCCTGAGTAGCTGTGATTACAGGCCTGTGCCACCACGCCAAGCTAATTTTTGTATTTTTAGTAGACATGGGGTTTCACCATGTTGGCCAGGCTGGTCTCAAACCCCTGGCCTCAAGTGATCCACCTGCCTTGGCTTCCAAAAGTGCTGGGATTATAGGCATGAGCCACTGCGCCAGGCCAGAATTAAAGTTAGGGGCTCTCCTGTTGAAAAGAGTACTTAATTTTATTACTCAACTTCCAAAACGGGTGAAAATATTTTCGTTGAATTCTACTGGAGTACGAAACCCTCATCTCAAGGACTCATTGTGGAAACCACGTCTAATTTTTATTTGTGTCATTCTTCCACTACACAGTATGCCAAGCACTCTTCATGTTGCCTCTCAAATAGTTCTCCAGTTGTCTTGATAAAGCAAATTCCAGAAGTCATGAGTCAACGTCTAGAAATGTTTTAGAATGAATGATAAGCAATTTCACACAATGAATTCTGTGGGGTTAGCAAAAATATGCTGAGCAAAATATGTCATTAGGACATTTTTTAATAATCAGCTCAGTGTAGATCTCTTTACTCCAAGTTGTATGTATCAACATATACATGTGTTTATCTGCTTTCCCTGGTAAAGATTGCCTGTGCTGACAAAGATTTGGAAACCCAAACCAACAATTACAATCAATGGCTCTACATTATGACGCCAAATGTTTTCCATTCCATTTACATTGTTACCTAAACCTTGGTCAATTAAAACGTATTTTATTTAGACTAGTGCTAAGAATAGAAACAACTGGATCATTTCTGTGACAGAACAGAACTTAACAGGTAAGAGATCAGGTCTCCTTCCTCAGCTCTAAGAATGGAATGCATAAAAGCAGAAGGGCAGAGATCATGTGATACCATATACCAGCAGAATGTCTATAAAAATGGGAATGGTGCAATTAAAACGGATCCCTCAGGCTTCTGGTCATTTTTATAAAATGTCCTTTGGGCCTCTGACATTAGTCATCTTACTGGACAATTCAAGTCACCAATAACTTTTATCTCAATTGGAAATGTATTATCTACAAAAATACACCATCCCCTGAGTGTAATTTGATGCTTTACTTCACACAACAAAAGAAATACAACTTCAAAAGACAATAACTAAAGCTGACAAATATTGGCTACATTGTCACATGCAATCACCTAGTTCCGCACACTGATTTTTATTTTCCTGAGGACTGTGCCAACAGATGTTAATGTGGTATAAATGAACATGTCAATTTTCTCATAACTATGTTGACAAGTGTTAAAGAATTCAGCTTAAGAGGGACATGCTATCTGACTATTACCTGTCTTCCTCTTTTATATCAAGTTATTGTGTTGCCTGTCCTGGGTTTGATGTCTTATCACAGGGTAGCATATGGCACATGATGAAAAAGCCAGAAATATTATTTTATCCACACTAACTCTGAAACAATGAGCCTTGCCCGCTTTTTGGATGAAGATTAGCAGACCAATGAACACCTCTGCCTAAGGACATAGGGGAAGGAGGCAGGAGGCATTTGTTCCAGGGGCCTGGTTGTTGTCTATTTTGATTTAGCAGAAGAAATCTTTTCTTTGCTGCTTTAGTACTTTATTATTTCCTTGCAGGATGCTTTTCAGAAATAAGGCATAATGAAATCTGCTGAAATATAACTCTTGCAGGCCAGGCGCAGTGGCTCATGCCTGTAATCCCAGCACGTTAGGAGGCTGAGATGGGTAGATCCTTTGAGCCCAAGAGTTTGAGAGCAGCCTGGGCAACACGGTGAAACCCCGTTTCTACCAAAAATACAAAAATTAGCTAGGCTGCAGTCCCAGCTACTTGGGAGGCTGAGGTGGGAGGATCTTTTGACCTTGGGAGGCAGAGATTGGTTGCATTGTTTAAGATTGTGCCATTGCACTTCAGCCTGGGTGGCAGAGTGTGACCCTGTTTTGAAACAAACAAACAAACAACAAATACACACACACACAGACATCACATCTTAATTCACAGCATGCATTTAAGTTCATTTTAGTTAGTTGCATATGCTGTGGACCTAAATGACCTTCACCAAGCAGCATCACAAAGTGATCATTCCATCAAATGGTTTTCTGAGGTAACTGGCACAGGAGCTGAACTACATTTTTGGGATTAATATTAAGAAAATAAAATTATCAGTATTTAAATTCCAGCATCACCATACTATTACCGTTCCTATGGATTAATTCAATACACTTTGAAAACCACCTGACCTTGAGCTAACATAGATACCATACCACCTTGATACAACTCACTATACAATTGATTTTTTTCCTTGTGGACTTCAGTATTTATAGAATACCATTGTTAATTATGGAATGTATGTTTCTGTGGTGGTTTTGTTTTTTTGTTTTTTGTTTTTGTTTTGTTTTGAGACGGAGTCTCACTTTGTCACCAGGCTGGAGTGCAGTGGTGCAGTCTCAGCTCACTGCAATCTCTGCCTCCCAGGTTCAAGCGATTCTCCTGCCTCAGCCTCCCGAGTAGCTGAGATTACAGGTACGTACCACCACGCCTGGCTAATTTTTGTATTTTTAGTAGAGACGGAGTTTCACCATGTTGGCCAGGATGGTCTGGATCTCCTGACCTCATGATCTGCCCGCCTCAGCTTCCCAAAGTGCTGGGATTACATCCATGAGCCACCGTGTCTGGCCATGTTGTTTTGATCTTAGGATATTATACACAATACTGTCTTTGGATCTTTGGATACAATATTTTTAATAAAATCTCTCTTGAGTTTTTTCTGATACATACAGTCAAATTCACCTGGCAAAAATGTGAGCTGTTTTAGATTTTGTTACATGATACTCAGTTCCTCCCCAGAAAGAGGAAACCAAATTTGAGTGTCACTGGTAAAACTTGCCAACATTGGTTTTTATCACTTTTATTTGTTTTAGCTACTTTAATGAAATCTGAAATTGTGCTAGAGAGTTCTTTTAATTGCATTTCTATAAGTGTTACTAAGTCTATACATTTATCTAATTTTAAATCTGTAATTTCTGATATATCAGAAATTAATATATTATTAATTATTAATTATATATAATTATAATATAACATCATTATAGTAATAATATATCTAGCTATTTCCTCCTCTTCCTCCTCATAAAATGTTTGCAGAAAATAATATATTTGCCTAATCCCTTTTCTTTTAGAATATAGAATTTAACCAGATTGTACTAGTCTTTGGGCACAAATAGGAACATATTAACTCAGTTATTAACACACATTTTGCTGTTTCGTTGCATCTAAATAAATAACAAAGGATGTTACTCTCACTCAGTCCTCTATAAATTCCTTTCTCAGAGAAACACGTGTGACAGTCACCAAGGGTGTCTTACCAGTGCCTTCTAAGGTGCACTGCAGTTGCATGGGCACCTTGGTCTCCAGTGCTCCCAGTGATCACTGGGTGCACAGTACCAAAGGTGTATAATGGACCCTGGCAAAGTAGAACTTTAGCAGAGCTAATTTTACGTTTTAATTTCAGTTGAATTTACGCTCACTATGCTACATATGAGACTAAGCCAAGGTTCCAAAATAATCTGAGTGACATGCTGTCCCTTCCATTAAAAAGGTATTATTGAATTAGAGTCACCATGCCACCCTCTGAAGAATGAAATGTACCAAGAAGTTCCTCAGGCTACCTGTAAATAGTTATTTGGTGGGTAGTACAGAGAGTCCTCTCGATTAGCTTGAAAGACATGTCCAAACATATCTAAAGCTTACTTGAATGGAAAACTGCTGCAAAGGATAGCATATACAGGTTAGAACTTTGTCAAACATATTACTTGGTTTTGTAGCCGTTGAATCTATATATTTTATATATATTGGATATATAAACTTTATTATTGTATATTTGCATGTATTTGGTGTGCCAAATGATCAAACCCACCATTTTTTCTATTTCTCTTTCTATACCAGGATAACTGTTTTATCCTGTGTTCTCATGGACGTTTAAAATAAGATTTTCATAAATGTTTGATTTATCTAAAATTGAGTGTATGGAGAGGAGTAAGAGTTCCTCGTTTATGCAGCTGTTTTATTTTTTAACAATAGTTATTAAATGATGTTTACACTCACAGTTTTGTTGGTTTTGACATATTCTTAGTTCTTCCAATACTTAGCAATATTTAATGTCATGTTTATTTAATCTGTTATGTTTTAAGTTTCATAATATATTAAGTGTTATAGTTTACCCTTTAGAACTGCATCAAAATAAGTTGTATTTAATAATTATAACAATTTTCTAGGGTGGTAATTTATATTTCTGTTTTACAGTTGAGACAACTGAGACATGGAAAGTTTACATTATAGGTGGCAAAGCTATATTTTGAGAATTTCAAATCCTATGTTTTTAGCCATTATTTTATGCTAACTTCTTTTGTTACATTTCTATTATATGTTATTGCATACAATAAAATTTTGCCAATTTTTACTTTGTAATATGACACAACATTTAGTGAAACAAACACAACAGTCTATCTCTTCATGGACACACACACTCATACACACACACACACACACACAGATGCTATTTGTGTGATTTGCTAAATTAGTTAATTCTTTCAGTTGTACCTAATTATGAGCCTATCAAGTTTTATTAAGTGTTCTATGATGGACTAATTGCTATTTTAATCAATTTCTATATTCACTTTGGAATTTTATAGTCGTTACTTTTGAAAATGAAGTAAAAGGTTTCTCATTTAATTTCACCATTTTATTTCTATTAATTTTATTTTTAACTAACAAATAATTGTTGTATATGTGGGGTACAATGTGATATTTACATGCATGTACACTGTAGCATAATTAAATCAGTCTAATTAATGTATCTGTCACCTCACATACATTTTTTGTAGTGAGAACATTTAGAATCTATTCTTTTAACAATTTTCAAATATACAATACATTGTTAACTATAGTCACCATACTTAGCTATCCAAAGCTTATTCCTCCTGTCCAATGGAATCTTTATAGCCTCTGAAAAACTCTTCTCTTTCCCTCTCCCTTGTCCCAACCTCTGACAGCCACCTTCTGTGAGTCTGATATTTTTAGATTTCATGTATAAGTGAGATCATGCAGTATTTATTTTATGGTACTGGCTTATTTCACTTAATATCTTTCGGGTTTATCTATGTTGTTACAAGTAACAGGATTTCCTTCTTTTTTTAAGGCCAAATAATATTTTACTCTGTGTGTGTGTGTGTGTGTGTGTGTGTGTGTGTGTGTGTATAGCATTTTATTTATCCATTAATCCACTGAGGGACATTTAGTTTGATTCCATATCTTGACTATTATGAATAATACAGTAATAAACATGGGAGTGTAGATGTCTCTTTGACATACTGATTTTAATTCCTTCGCGTATATTCACAGAAGTGAGATTACTGGATCATATGATAGTTCTTTTAGGATCATTGAGAATCCATACTGAAAACCATACTGCATTCCATAATGCCTGTATTAATTCGCATTCCAAAAGACTCTGAATACCCAAGGTAATTTGGAGAAAAAAAATACAAAGCCAGAGGCATTATACCTCCTGAATTCACAATATATTAAAAAGCTACAGTAATCCATGGTACTGTCTCCATGGTACGGTCATGAAAACAGTCACATGGAGCAATGGTAGAGAGTAAAGAGCTTAGAAAAAAATCCCATGTATTTATGGTCAATTGATTCTTGACAAAGGTGCCGTGAACATACAATGGAAAAAGAATAGTCTCTTCAATTAATTGTGTTGGGAAAACTGGAAATCCACAGGCAAAAAAATAAAATTGGACCCTTTTCTCACATAATATACAAAAATCAACTGAAAATGGATTAAAGACTTAAATTTAAGACCTAAAGTTTTAAAACTACTAGAAGAAAACGTGGAAGAAAAAGTCTGTGATATTGATCTGAACAGTAACTTTGGTGTCTAGGATATGGCCCCAAAAGCACAGGCATCAAAGGAAAAATAGACAAAAGAGATTGCATCACAGACTAACATTTTTTTAAGGAAAAATATTTAAAATATTTTGAGTAAACTATATTTTACATTTGTTTAGCTTTCATAATACACAAAATGATTTATAATATTTTAAAATTATTTACATTTATTTGACTAATTATATAGTGACAATGACACTGAAATGGGCAAAGGCTTTTGTATGTCCTGTCTAGTACACACATCATAGTTACATAACATTTTCTTTGATTTCAGCTATATGTCAGCTCTAAAATTTGTTAAAATCTGTTAACCAATATCACTATTATTCCAAAAATGCAAATTAATTGTGTGTAATATAATTGAATTGCCTATTGCCCAGTGGAAAGACACATTGTGCAACCATAAGTAAGTTCATTTTAGCATTTCTTCTTCGTCTTTTAAGTGTGTGGTTCTTTAAATTTTACCATGACATTATTGTGACATCTTACTTGTTCACTTAATTAGTTAAGTAAAATTTAGGACACATGTTTATTTTAGACTTGTATAACAAATGTGTTGAAAATTTTCTTATACAAAGCTAGATGCAATTTCTGTAATTACAAATATATATTCATAACAATTTATATAAATAAACACATAAAATATTCCAATTACTAAGGTTATTTAGGAATTTTATTTATTTTTTACTACAATTACCATACATATACATATATGCACATTATATTTTTGAAACAAAACCACATTTTGCTGTCCTGGTTGTAGGTAGAGAATTGAACAACTACATCTAGCTTTATTTCCTCCTGAACCCCCATTACAATGATAGAAAAATACATTTTAGAAACATTAAATTACAGGGATAAGTAAAGTGGAAAATGAGAACCAGTAAAATTTTATAAGCTGAAAAGCTGATGGATAGCTGATATAGAGAAGACCCAGAAAAGATGAGTCCACTAAATCACCATTGTTGAAAGCTATGAGGTAACACAATTTGATTCCCTGAAAATATAATTGAAAAATGGTAGCATGATGTGCCTCTGTCAGTGGAGTAATAGAAAATGGGGACTCAGAAAGGTGTGAGGGTGAGGTCAGGCTGGTCTCGAACTCCTGACCTCAGGTGATCCACCCACCTTAACCTCCTAAAGTGCTGGGATTACAGGCGTGAGCCACCATGCCGGGCCAGGGTAAAGATTTTTATGTAAAAAGTATATATGTATTTTCTTATTCTTAATTCATCTAAAATATAACTTTGTATTCTTTTAATAGTAAAATGCATTGGATAATTACAGTATACAGATAAATAAAAATAGGAATGCTACTAACAGTACTGGCATAAAGGCAGATATGTAGGCCAATAGAGAGCCCAGAAATAAACCCACACATATACAGTTAATTGATCTTCAACAAGAGTGCCAAGAACACAGAATGGGGACAGGATCTTTTCTTAAACAAATAGTGTTGGGAAAATTAGGTTTCCACATGCAAAAGAGTAAAATCAGAACTCTGTCTTACACCATACACAAAAAATTAACTGAAAGTGGATTAAAGACTTAAATGAAGACCTAAAACTAAAAAATTCCATGAAAAATACATAAAGGAAAAGCTTCTTAACATTGCTTTTGGTAATAATTTCTTTGATTTGATACCAAAATCCCAGGCAACAAAATAAATATAGACAAGTAGAATTGACTGTATTGAACTGAAAAGCTTTTGCATAGCAAAGGAAACACTCAATAGAGTGAGAAAGCAACCAACAGAATGGGAGAAAATATTTGCAAACCATCTATCTGATAATGGGTTAATATCCAAAACATGTATCTTCCACAACTCAAAAGCAAAAATAAACCAAATAACTTATTTAAAAATGGGCAAAGGACTTCAGTAGACATTTCTCAAAAGAAGACAAAGGGCCCCAAGGTATACAAAAAGGTGCTTAATATTGATAGCTGCAGCAGGCAGAGAAATTCTAGGCAGAAAAGGGTGCGTCTTGACAAAATCCCACCCTCAATCCAAGAAGCGTTAAACTGCAGCCCAAAGTGAGAACTTACATCTCTGTTTTCCCACTTAAATGTTGCCTTTTCCTGAAACATGCATGGCCCCGCCCCATTCTATCCTGTGCCTATGAAGACCCCAGACTCAGCTGGCAGAGAGGAGAAGCAGCTGGACATTGGTAACTACAGCTGGACATTGGAGAGAAGCAGCTTGACTTCGGAGGGACAGCTTGATGGTGTATCTTTTGTAAATAATCTGGCCAGAGATGGCCAGCCTTCAGGAGAAGATTACCTACCCCTCCTGCCATCCCCTTTTCAGTTCCCCTTCCCTCTGAGAGCCACTTTATCAGCAATAAAATCCCCTGCACTTACTATCCTTCAATTTGTTCTTGTGACTTTATTTTTCCTGGATGCTGGACAAGAGCTCGGGAGCCATGAGTGCAGATACAAAAGGCTGTCACACTGACACTGTGCCCTCGCTGGTAGAAGGAAGGCATCTTACACGAAAAGACAGAGGGCCCACTGAGCTGTTAACATTTAAGCCATCTGAAGATGGCATAGCTAAAAGAGCACTGTAACACACCCTGAGAGGCTTCAGGGGTAGCAGGCAGCCCCCTAGATGCCACTGTGAGGCCACACGGAATTTGCTCCTGCTGGTACCCAGAAGCACTCACCCTGAACAATTTTTGGTTCTTTTGATTCTTTGTACGAATTTTTGGTTCTCAATTTCATTCAGTTCTGCTCTGGTTTTAGTTATTTCTTCTGCTAGATTTGTAGTTAATTTGTTCTTATTTTTCTTGTTTCTCTAGATGTGATGTTAGATTGTTAGAGATCTAACTATTTGAGATATGTATTACGTTCTATAAACTTTCGCTTAATACTGCTTTTGCTGCATCTCAGAAATTTTAGTATATTGTATCTCTGTTTTCATTTATTTTAAGGATTTGTTTGATTGCTCCCTTAGTTTCATTGTTTAACCAGAAGTTACTCAGGGGGAAATTGTTTAATCTCCATCTAATTGTGTGGTTTTGGGACATCTTCTTGGTGTTGATTTCTATTTTTATTCCACTGTGATCTGAGAATATGGCTGGTATGATTTCAATTTTTTTAATTTATTGCGATTTGCTATATGGCCAAGCATGTGCTTGATCTTGGAGTATATTCTGGCCTTAACGTTCTTGTTTGATAATCAGTTACAAAGTGCTTAGAAAATAGCACTTCTAAAAAGGTGACTGTCATTTGCATCAACTTGGTAAGTATCCCCTTATATTGAAATCGAAGATGTGTAAAAATCATAAAATGTAAACATGTTTGTAAGAAATTTATAAATTTATAAATGTGTATATATATATGTGTGTGTGTATATATATATACATATATCATATGCTGAAACATGGATGAACCTTAAAAATTAGCTAAGTGAAGGAAAACAAATACAAAAAATAATGTTATATGATTCCATTTATATGCAGTGTTTATTACATGCAAATACATATAATCAGAAAGTAGCTTACTGTTTTCCAGGGGCTTGGGGAAGACAGAAATGAGAAAGTGACTGAAATTTTGTACGGGGTTTCTTTTTAGAGGGATGAAAATATTCAATAATTAAATTATGCTGATGATTGCACAAATCTGTGGATATACACAAATGACTGAATCGTACATGTAAAATGAGAGTTTGAAAGTTACGTTAATTACATCTCAAAAGAGTTGTTATTCAAAAAGATAAATTTAACAAAGAGTGGTTTTGTATTTTTATACTTTATCAAAAATAAAATTTTTAATTGTTCTTTGAATATTAAAAATGTCACTATGATATATTGTGAAAAATTCTTAATACACAAGATTTTGTTGACTCAACTCTTGACTCTTTAAGATTGAGGATAATCAGTGTCCTTCCAGCAATAATCTCTGCTGATATATATAAGACAGAACAGTGACAAAACTTTTGGCTCTTTGGATCTGGGAAGAAAGCTTCTCAACTATACTGCCAGAAGGGAAGGCATTGGCAAGTCCTTCTGACTGAATAGTCATCATATATGGGATATAATCTTCTATACTGCAGATCTATATGGTCTCTATGGTAACAGCATATGTAGATATTAGTAGTCATGAAAGGAGAGTTATTTCTGATGTGAGATTTATAATACTCAGCTGCTCTAATCAGCCTTACAGCATTAATTTCTTATAGTGAATAATAAGACGATCTCCCACAGACAATCTGTGCGTTCTCTAGTCAAATGTGACATATATCATCTACATGCCTAACTAATTTATAATGTACATTTAATTTAGGGTTGTCAGAAAAATAAGGATTTTAAGTGATCATCTAATCTGAGCCCTTTAGATCACATATAAAGGAATCAGAAACAAAGTCATAAAGTGATTTACACACATTTTAAATCTATTTAGAATAGGTGTCAGGTAGGGATATTAGGTTTCTTTCTTTCCTTCCAACATTATCCCAAAGCAGTGTTCTGTTTTTCAGCAATTCCCTGTACCCAAATTATTCTTAAACAATTAGATTTTGATACAAATTACATTCATAATAATAATTTTGTCACTGTGATAACTTGAGAGCTATCTATATTCTCCATGCTTGGTGTATTTTACCATACTTAATCTACCAAACAATATTAAATAACATTTTTTACAAATTAGAACAAAGATACTCAAAGTAGCTAGGTATTTTACAAATAAAAAAATTGTCCCTCAAAGATGTTACCTAATGTGTTTAAAGTTAGCTGGCTTTTAGTGTTTCTAGCTCTTGGTTTCTACTTCCAAGAGCTAGAAATTGCACCCCATCATTCAAACTGTATAGTCAGAGATCTAGTTAGTATACTGTATTATCTCCTGAAACCTAGAAAATGCCATGCCATCAGTAATTTACTACAAGTGTGGAAAGACTTGTTTTGTGTGTTTGAAGATGTTAGTTACAATTAAGAACAAGCTCCAAGGCATAAGCAGTTCCCATATGACTTTTGCAGAGTCAAGTTGTTACAATTATGAGAAAGAAAGTCATGCAAAACTTGACCTTACAAAATTGAGTATTCCAGGTTGATTGAATCTGAAACATCAAAAATAATAATAGAAAAATTTTGTCACAGTAGGTACTTGTTTATGGAAATGTCACTGTATGTATGATATTGCTTTTGCATAATTGTTGCGTTTTGGATTTGTTCACTGAACAAGCTAATTCAACAGACAAGTTGTCATTAAATTCCACTGGTGGGAGGTAGATAAGATTTGCAGGCTGTAAATAGTTCAAACATTTCGTCAGCCATAATTGAAAAAAGCTTTACTGCATATAGTTGCCTTTTACAATATAGAAGCAAAATCAGTAAAAATATTTTGAAATATATTCCTTAACTCTTTATTCGCAAAAATTTAGGGAAATATTTTGATAGTATTTCCATGGTGTTTTTTTAATATTGCTAGAACATTTTCTCTATAATATACTTAATTCTGGTAGACATTCAATAAAAACTGGGTAAAGATAATTCTATTAATACTATGTATTTAAGGATTTTGAGTCAAAGCAAAATAAATGACATAGTATAAAGCACTGTTTTGATTTTATCTAACTGCTTAAAACCTACAATAACATGTATATATAACCATCATTTAATTTTTCCAAAATGTGTAATTTTGTCTTCTATTTAATACTCTAATTTCTAATAAAATACATTATCTTTAATTCACATACTTTCTAGAAATAACTCGCAATTATTCCCATAATTTAGAAAGGATACCATCTAGGCCGGGCGTGGTGGCTCACGCTTGTAATCCCAGCACTTTGAGAGGCCGAGGAGGGTGGATCATGAGATCAGGAGATTGAGACTAGCCTGGCCAAGATGGTGAAACCCCGTTTCTACTAAAAATACAACAATTAGCCAGGTGTGATGGCAGGCACCTGTAATCCCAGCTACTCGGGAGGCTGAGGCAGGAGAATCACTTGAAGCTGGGAGGCGGAGGTTGCACTGAGCCGAGATCACGCCACTACACTCTAGCCTGGGCGACAGTGCGAGACTCCGCCTCAAAAAAAAAAAAAAAAGGAAAGAAAGGATACTATATAAAATGTACTAGTCTGTTTTCACACTGCTGATAAAGATGTACCAAGGACTTGGCAATTTAAAAAGGAAAGATTTAATTGGACTTGGTTTTACGTGGCTGGGGAGGCCTCACAATCAGGGAGGGAGGCAAGGAGAAGCAAGTCACATCTTATATGGATGGTGGCAGGCAAAAAGAGAAATTGTGCAGGGAAACTCCCATTTTTAAAACCATCAGATCTCATAAGACCCGTTGACTAGAGGGAAAGACCCGCCCCCATGAATCAATCATCTCCCACCAGGACCCTCTTACAACACGTGGAAATTAGAGAAGCTAGAAGATGAGATTTGGGTGGGGACACAGAGCCAAACCATATCATAAAGTATTAAAAAATCTAAATATGTAACTAGCAAGTGCATGGTATAGTGACTTGAAGTTAATAGTCTTTGTGTATATATCCTATACCAAAGAGTTCTGTGTTATTTCCTTCTTTCTGCTAATTTTTGGTTTGGTTCATTTTTGTTTTTCTAGTTATTTTGATGTACATCATTAGGTTATTTATTAAAAATCATTCTACTTTTTTGAGGTAGGCATTTTTGGTTAAAAACTACCCTCTTAACACTGCTTCTGCTTCATCCCACAGGTTTTGGTGTGTTCTGTTTCCATTTTAATTTGTTTCAAAATTTGTTGATTTCCATCTTAATTTCTTAATTGACCTAGTGGTTATTCAAGAACATGTTGTTTAATTTTTATCTATTTGTATATCTTCCAAACTTCCTATGGGGTTTAATTTCTAGTTTTATTCCACTGTGGTGGTCTGAGAAGACAGTTGATATTATTTTTATATTTTAAATTTTTTAGACTTGTATTGTGGCCTAACATATGTTGTATCCTGGATAATTTTTCATGTGCTGTTGAGAAGCATTTTATTAGGTAGCTGTTTGATAAAATGTTCTGTAGATGTCTGTTAGGACTTTTTGGTCTAAAATCCATTTAAAATGCAACTTTTTCTGTCAATTTCCTACCTACATGATCTGTCTGATGGTCAGAGTGGGATGTTGAAGTCCCCCTCTATTACTGCATTGGAGTTGATTTCTCTCTTAGCGTCTAGTAATATTTGCTTTATCAATCTGAGTGTTCCAGTGTTGTATGTACACATATTTACAATTGTTATATCCTCTTACTAGATTAATTCTTTTATCATTATATATTAACCTTCTTTGTTTTATTTTACTAGTTTTGAATTAAAGTCCATTTTATCTGATATAAGTGTAACTATTCCTGTTAGCTTTCAATTTCTATTTGCATGGAATATCTTTTTTCATCACTTTACTTTCAGTCTATATGTGTCTCTATAGGTAAAATCCATTTCCTATAGGCAGCATATAGTTGGATCATGTTTGTTTGTTTGTTTGTTTCTCCATTCATCCAGTCTATATCTTGTAAGTGGAGAATTTAACCCATTTATGTTCCAGATTATTATTGATATGTGAAGTTTTGTTCACACATATATATATATATATTTGGTCTTTTTTATTATTATACTTTAAGTTCTAGGGTACATGTGCACAACGTGCAGATTTGTTACATATGTATACATGTGCCATGTTGGCTTGCTGCTCCCATTAATTAGTCATTTACATTAGGTATTTCTCCTAATGCTAATTGTTTTCTAGTTATTTTGATTTTTTGTTTGTTTGTTTCTTTCTTTTTCTTTTGTTGCTCATCATTCTGATTTAATGGTTTTCTGCAGTGGCACCATTTGTGTTCTTTCTCGTCCTAATTTGTGTGTTTCCTTTACCTGTGAGTTTTATATATTCATGTGTTTTCATGATGGTGAATGTTGTCCATTCACTTCCAAATTTGGGACTTCCTTGAGCATTTCTTGGACGTTCAGTCTAGTGGTGATGAATTCTCTCATGTTATGTTTTTCTAGGCAAGATTTTCTTTCTCCATCATTTGTGAAGGATCATTTTGCTGGATATAGTATCCATAGCTGAAGGGGTTTTTTTAACTCCCTAACAATTGAGTATATAATTTTATTCTCACTTCCGCCTGTAAGGTTCCTGCTGAGAAATCTGCTGCTAGTTTAATGGAGGAATCCTTTGAAGGTGACTCAACACTTTTATCACTTTTCGAATTTTCTTTTTGTCTTTGACTTTAGACAGCTGATTATAATGTGCCTTGAAGACCTTTTTGCATTATACCTGTTTGGGATTCTCTGAGCTTCTTTTTTTTTTTTTTTTTTTTTTTTTTTTGAGATGGAGTCTCGCTCTGTCGCCCAGGCTGGAGTGCAGTGGTGTGATCTCGGCTCACTGCAAGCTCCGCCTCCCGGGTTCGCGCCATTCTCCTGCCTCAGCCTCTCCGAGTAGCTGGGACTACAGGCGCCCGCCACCACGCCCGGCTAGTTTTTTGTATTGTTAGTAGAGATGGGGTTTCACCGTGGTCTCGATCTCCTGACCTCGTGATCCGCCCGCCTCGGCCTCCCAAAGTGCTGGGATTACAAGCGTGAGCCACTGCGCCCGGCCAGCTACCGGGACGCCACTCTCTGAGCTTCTTGTATCTGATGTCTAAATCTCTTGCTAGCCTTGACAAGTTTTTATCTATTATTTTGTTAAATAGGTTTTCTAACCCTTCTGTTTCTCTTCACTCCCCTGGGAAAACAGATAACTAGAATAATTAGTCACTTTATGGTGTCCTATGGATCATGAAGGCTTTGCTCATTCTTTTAAATTATTTTTTTCTTTATTTTTTTTTGTCTGACTGGGTTATTTCAAAAGACCTGTCTTCAAGTTCTGAGATGCTTTCTTCTGCCTTATCCTATCTATTGTCAAAGTTTTTGTATGTGTTTGTATTCCATTCACTGAGTTCTTCAACCCCAAAATTTCTATTTGGTTCTTTGTTTCACTTCTATTAATATGTATTTGGTAAATTTCTCATTCCTATCCCATTTTTTTCTGATTTATTTGTATTGCTTTTCAGCATTCTCTTGTATTTCACTAAACTTGTTTAAAATGAATAATTTTTTTACAAGATTTTGTAAATTTGTTTTCAATTGGGATCTGTCACTGGAGCATTACTTTATTCCTTTGGAGGTATCATATTTCCTTATTTATGTTCTCAGTTTTCTTACATTGATATTCATGCACTGGTTTTAACACTTGCTTCTTTTAATGTTTTTTAATTTGCTTTTAGAGGAGATTTTTTTCTTGAAAATGTATCTATTGTTTTGGTTGGGTAGGTGATTTTTGGCTTTGATTCTGGGTTCATGCAGTAGTATAGTACATGTATGATTTATTTCATTGTAAACAGCATCAGTGGTATAAGTTATTTTTCTCAGTGGCTTAGGATGCACTTACTAGTGGAGGCTGTGGTGAAGTTTTCTGGGGACTTGGATGCCTGGCAGGCCAGTCTTTAGCCTCCAGTGGTGGCAAAAATAGACTGACCATGCCTGTTTTATTGTCCCCAGAGTAGACTACTCTGAGATCAGTGTTAGCAAGTCCCAAGTGGACTAGTTCTTGGGCCTCCATGTGGCTTACTCAGATGCTAGTAGTGGCTGCAATGGGCCGTGCAGGTGGGCAGATCCCTGGGCTCTTTGGTGGCTAGCATGGTGTGGGTGATGACAGTAGCAATGGTGAGACAACCTGCTGAATCCCAAGCAGTACACATTGGTGTTGGTGGTGGCTGTGATGGACTGGGTGGGGCAGTCTCCAGACCCGTAGGTGGCACTTTTAGGTAGGTGTCAGATGTGATGGCAGTGGTAGAGTGAACAGGCCCAGGCTCAGGACCGTGGGAAGAGTGTGCAGGTGTACTCTTCAGTGGCAGACTAGGCTGGGTAATCCCCTGGCCCTGGATTCTGTGCCATGGCATGGGAGGAGTGTGAAGCCAGGCTGAGCTTGCTTGTCCTGAGGCCCCCTGCTGGTGTGTGCAGGTGTTAGCCATGGTGGGCAGAGAAGGTATGATCCCCAGGCCTCAGGCAGAATACTCAGGTTGAAGGATGGTAGTAACCACACTGTGGCCCTGCCACTATGGAGCATTGGACCTCTTTCAGTGGCAGCAACCCAGATCAGCAGGTGGGGACATTCACCTTGCTTGTGCTTCAGCCACTGCAGCAATCAAGCCTTACTTCCAGTGACAGTGGCCCATGTTTCACTCATGCCTCAGCTCCAGGGAGAATAGCCTGTACTTTTCCTGTGCCTCAGCTTCAAAACTGTTGGGTCCCAGAATAGTTGGGTGCTGTTACACCATCTCCTCACAGCTGCCTATGTAAGTTTCAAGGTCCAGGGGATCAAGAGGCTCTCTCATGACTAAGATTACAGAAATACCTGTGAGAATGTGGACCACTGAGGGTCTTTCATTTACCCTTCCCTCATATGTGGAAGTCCCTCCTGTCTCCCACCTGAACTTGGTCAAGTAGGCTCCCTCACTTCCCTCTCCTTCCTTGCCTTAGGTGTTTCCTCTCGCATTTCTGTAGAATTCCAGTGTTCTCTCTTGGATGATCTATTCAAAGTATGATTATCTACTCACTATTTTGGCTCTTCTTAGTGGAGGAGGTGAGAACAAAATGCATCTAGTAGGCCATCTTCCCCTGTACCTAAAAATGTTTTAAAGTTTTTTCCTTCATATTATTTCCTTTAAAAAATACTTGACCAGCGAAAATAAAAATCATATTTCATAAGTCAATCTTAGAATATGACAAATTGACTGTTGTTCACTTTCCCACCAACTTCTAAATTGTCTCCACACCAAGCATTTACGGGGAACATCAGCTGACTAGGTATGAGTTAGGCCATCGGTTGTTTGGGCCCCAGAGGTAGGACCCAGTGTAGCTTTCTTCTTCATGGGCTGACAAGTCTACAGGAGTGTTGAGTGGAGCTCAAAGAAAGGAATGTGGCTTGCTTGGAGTGAGCTGATCATTCAGCTTTGTGTGGATCAGGCAGAGATGGTGGAGACTGATTTAGCTGCTAAGATAAGGTCTTACTGATTACTAATCTAGAAGCTAATCTAGAAGATTGATTACTAATCTAGAATGCAAAATCCCATCAAGCAACAAAACCTCACCATGCAACATGATTTCAGAGAGCTAGAATTTTGTCTTTCACGAGTTACACAATCCTCCTCATTAAGAATGTGTCAGTTAAGAGATTAGACCCTCAAATCAGCAAACTGAGCAAAATAGCATTCAACTTAAAAAAAAAAAAGACTCCAGCAATCTGAGACAGAAAAGACACAAGTAGAACAATTATACCATGTGCCCAGTCCTGAATTGTCTCTCATTAATTTGCTACCACACTCATTCTTTCTAAGACCTCCTCTACATTTAAGAGCGGAAACTTAGAGCTGTATTTTTCAGATTCCTCTTCCCTGTTCAGTTTGAAGGTGGAATTTTCTCCATGAGAGAAACTTAAGTGACATCATAAAGGTAAGATGGAAATAGTTTTATTATATTCTGGAAAAAGTTGCAACTATGGAATTAATTGCAGCTTCTTGGTGAGTACTTTACTGCCGCAGACGGAGAGAGATCTTAGGAATTCTCTCAGCAATCTTGAGAATGACTGTAGTTTCCTAATGTGCTTTAAGGAACAAGCTGCTTAGATACTTCAGGCTCAGTTTCTCAATATTTTCCTTACCTTCTACCTACAGATTCACTGATTTTCTTTGGCATCTTCCTTGACTTTCATTTCTCCAGCTTTTTCAATATTCACATAAAGCATGATATTGAATATTGAATATCCCCCAAAATACATATAGTATGTCTATTTTGCTATATGCAGTATGTCTATACTGGCTATAACAAACTGTTATACCCAGTGAAATAAAACTGTTGCTGAAGGAAAGAGCTGAATACCTAAATTAGAAAATGATAATAATGAAAGATTCAAGCATAATATGTATGTGTGTATGCATTTCTGGAGCTTCAACAATGATTTTGAAAAAAAAAAATGGTACATGAATTAAGGGAGAGGACTGTTATTGTTGAGACCCAAGATAATAACCTGAAAACCAAGTACAGGAAATCTCACAAAGAAAGCAACAAAAATACTAAAAATCAAAAATTATAAAAGACAAGAGACATAGAGGATATTCACATATATACCTAACCATCCAAAGAATGACAATTATTAAACAAATACTCAGAGAAAAGGTCCTTGGACTTTGAAGAGGACTGCAGATCAAAGGGGAACACCAAAATCATCTTGAATTAGCAAAAGAAGTACACATCTAGTCATATGCTAATAAAAATAGTGAACTCTAAGGATAAATACAAACAAGTGTTTAACCATATTCCCTGCAGAAAGAACAAAACAAAACACTCATATATTTGTTTTAAATCACTGGCACACTGCTGTGTGCCAGTGTGGTTTCATTACTGTGCAATTTTCTCAAAGATTCCGACTTCAGGGAATGTCCTCCCTGGCCAAGAGTTCATTGGTCTGTCAAAGGCAAATAAGTTATTCTTCCTTAATACTTATAGTTCTAAACTAAACTGAAGAAAAAACTGTGATAATTTGAAACTTACTCTCCAGAATTCCAAATGTTAGAATCAAAGGTAAAACCTATCTCTAGATTAAATCTTATTACTTGATTAATCTAAAAATAAATAATAAGAAGAAAATTTTAGGATATCAGATTTGTAGACATCAGAAGAGGTCCACTGTCCCTTTATTCTCTACTAAAAAAAGATGATATCTACTTATTTTTTAAGTATGTATTTACTTATATACATTAAATATTACCATACTGCTTTTGTCCCTCTGTGAGATTTCAATCTTTTTTAATGTCCGACCTGAAGTAGGTCCCCTGAGTGGAGCAGAAATAGGATTTTGCCAACAGAAAGTCATCTGCTTAAAAGGAGCAGTGGAAAGTTAATTTTCACATACTCTGGTTACTTGAAGAAAAGGTAAGAAGTGTATGTAATCATATTTCTATTACCTCATCTGAAGAGTATTTACCAGATAATTTCTTGGTATTGGGTAATAATGTTTAAGCATCATTTTTCAAACAATTATTTAAAAGGTTTTATGACAGGAATTTGTAAATATAACATGTTCTATTTGTGTCAGTATGAAACTTGCTTTATTTAGTGAAATGGATGTGGAAGTTATTTGTGCTTCTTGAAGGAGAAGCCTTAAGATTCAGGGTATGCTTTGCCATTTTTCTTTAATTTATTCCTGCAATATTTCATATAAGTGTTTTTCAGTCAGCCTAGATCCCCAGGTAAATCCTCAATAGACATGTGCATGAGTAAGAAATAAACTGTTCGCCTTTTTTAACTAATCAGTTTTTTTTTTGTTTTTTTTTTTGCTTGGCCATGGTTGATACTTCTATAAGACTTTTATGCAGATACAATTCACATACCGTAAAATTCATCCTTTTAAAGAGAACAGTTCAGAGCTTTTAGAAGGTGCACAGGTTGTATGCTAGTCACCATTATCTAATTCTAGAATATCTTTTTATCACTCCAATAGTAAGTTCCAACCCCATTAATAGTCACTTCCTATTTGCCCCTCTCCCATTCCCTGGCAACCACCAATGCCACACTGTCTTCCACAATGGTTGAACTAATTTACATTCCCACCAACAATGTAAAAGTGTTCCATTTCTCCACAACCTTGCAAGCATCTGTTATTTCTTGACTTTTTTTTTGTTTTTTTGACATATTCTCGCTCTGTCACTCAGGCTGGAGTGCAGTGGCATGATCTCAGCTCACTGCAACCTCCGCCTCCTAGGTTCAAGTGATTCTCCTGCCTCAGCCTCCCGAAGAGCTGGTACTACAGGTGCGTGCCACCACGCTTGGCTAATTTTTTTTTTAATTTTTAGTACAGATGGGGTTTCACCATATCGGCCCGGCTGGTCTCTAACTCCTGACCTCATGATTTGCCTGCTTCAGCCTCCCAAAGTGATGGGATTACAGGTGGGAGCCACTGTGCCCAGCCCTGTTTCTTGACTTTTTAATAATCGCCCTTCTGACTGGTGTGAGATGGTGTCTCATTGTTTTGATTTGTGTTTCTCTAATGATCAGTGATGTAGAGAATTTTATCATACGTTTGTTGGCCACATGTATGCCTTTTTTTTTTTGAGAAGTGTCTGTTCATATCCTTTGCCCACTTTTTAATGGGAATGGTTTTTTTTCTTGTAAATTTGCTTAAGTTCCTAGTAGATTCTGGATATTAGACATTTGTCAGATGGATAGATTGCAAAAATTTTCTCCCATTCTGTAGGATGTATGTTCACTCTGATGATAGTTTCTTTTGCTGTGCAGAAACTCTTTAGTTTAACTAGATTTCACTTGCTAATTTTCACTTTTGTTGCAATTGCTTCTGGTGATTTCATCATGAAATCTTTGCCCATGTTTATGTCCTGAATGGTATTGCCTAGATTTTCTTCTGGGTTTTTAAGGTTTTGGGTTTTACATGTAAATCTTTAAACCATTTTGAGTTAATTTTTGTATACAGGGTAAGGAAGAGATCCAGTTTCAGTTTTCTGCATATGGCTAGCCAGTTCTCACAGCACCATTTATTAAATAGGATATCCTTTCCGCATTGCTTGTTTTTGTCAAGTTTGTCAAAGATCAGATAGTTGTAGGTTCCTGGCCTTATTTCTGTCTTCTCTTTTCTGTTCCATTGGTCTATGTGTTTGTTTTTGTTCCAGTAGCATGTTGTTTTGGTTACTGTAGCCTTGAAGTACAGTTTGAAGTCAGGTAGCATGGTGTCTCCAGATTTGCTCTTTTCGCTTAGGATTGTCCTGGCTATACAAGCCCTTTTTTGGTTTCATATGAATTTTAAAATAGTTTTTTCTAATTCTGTGAAAGATGTCAATGGTAGTTTAAAGGGAATAGCATCAAATCTGTAAATTGCTTTGCGCAGTATGGCCGTTTTCATGATATTGATTCTTCCTATCCATGAGCATGGAAAGTTTTTCCATCTGCTGGTGTCCTCTCTGACTTCCTTGAGCAGTGGTTTATAGTTCTCCTTGAAGAGGTCCTTCACTTCCCTTGTTATCTGTATTCCTAGGTATTTTATTCTCATTGTGGCAATTGTGAATGGGAGTTCATTCGTGATTTGGCTCTCTGCTTGTCTGTTGTTGGTGTATAGGAATGCTTGTGATTTCTTCATATTGATTTTGTATCCTGAGATGTTGCTGAAATTGATTATCAGCTTAAGAAGGTTGTGAGCTGAATCAATGGGGTTTTCTAGATATAAAATCATGTTATTTGCAAACAAAGGCAGGTTGGCTTCCTAACTCATTTTATGAGGCCAGCATCATTCTGATACCAAAACCTGGCAGAGATACAACAAAAAAGAAAACTTCAGGCCAATATCACTGATAAACTTCAATGCAAAAATCCTCAACAAAATATTGGCAAACTGAATCCAGCAGCACATCAAAAAGCTTATCCACCATGATCAAGTCTGCTTCATCCCCAGGATGCAAGGCTGGTTTGATATATGCAAATCAATAAATGTAATTCATCACATAAACAGAACTAAAAACAAAACCACTTGATTATCTCAATAGTCACAGAAAAGGTTTTCAATAAAAGTCAACATCCCTTCATGTTAACAACTCTCAATAAACTAGGTATTGAAGGAACATACCTCAAAATAAGAAGAGCCATTTATGACAAACCTAACACCAATATCATACCGAATGGGCAAAAGCTGGAAGCATTCCCCTTGAAAACTGGCACAAGAAAAGGATGCCCTCTCTCACCACTCTTACTCAACATAGTTTGGAAGTTCTGGCCAGGGCAATCATGCAAGAGAAAGAAATAAAGAGTATTCAAACAGGAGGAAAGGTAATTCAGTTTTTAAGGCAAATAAAGTAAAATATGTCACTCAGTTCATAACAACTATGATATTTTTGAAGTTTCCTCCTATTTTACTACTAAACTTGCCCCATGGAAGAACTATATTCACTTATTTCATATTTATAAGCCAAGTATTATTCTATTTGCTAAAAATCTTCCCTTTAAAATATTTGGTGGTTCTATTTTAAGTTCTTAGAGAAATTTCCAAACCACTTTACAAATCAAAAGTTCTTTAAGTAATTTCCAAGCTGTTTTTAATAGAGTATTATTCTATTTGCTAAAATATACCACTTAAAATATTTGGTAGTTGTGTTTTAACTCCTTTGAAAAATTTCTAAACCACTTTCCACAATGACTGAATGAATTTGCATTTCTACCAGCAGTGTATAAGTGTTTCCTTTTCTCTGCAGCCTCATCAGCATCTGTTACTTTTTGATTTCTTAATAATAGCCATTCTGATTTATGTGAGATGGTATCTCATTTTAATTTTAATGGTAGTTTTAATTCACATTTCTTTGATGATCAGTGACGTTGAGCATTTTTTCATCTGTTTGTTGGTGCTTACATATCTTCTTTTGAGAAGTGTCTGTTCCTGTCTTTTGCCCACTTTTTAATGGGGTCTTTTTTTGAGTTGTGTAAGTTTCCTATAGATTCTGTATATTAGACCTTTGTCAAATGCATTGTTTGTGAATATTTTCTCCCATTCTGTAGGTTTTCTATCTATTCTATTGATAGTTTCTTTTGCTGTGCAGAAGCTCTTTAGTTTAATTAGGCTATATTTGTTAATTTTTGTTTTTATTGCAATTGCTTTTGGAATCTTCATCATGAAATCTTTGCCAAGGCCTATGTCCAGAATAGTATTTACTAGGGTTTCTCCAGTAATCCCATTAATGGGTATGTACCCAAAGGAATAGAAAACATTCTACCACAAAGATGCATTCACTTGTATGTTCATTGCAGCACTTTTCACAATAGCCTAACAAGAGTGGGTTGGATAAAGAAAATGTGGTACATATATACCATGGGATATTACACAGTTATAAAGGAAATCATGTCCTTTGCAGCAACATGGGTGCAGCAGAAAGCCAATATCTTAAGCAAATTAATGTAGGAACAGAAAACCAAATACCTTCTTTTCACAGTTTAGTAAGTGAAAGCTAAACGTTGAGTGCACATAGTCACAAAGAAGGATATAATAGACCCTGGGACTTACTTGAGGGTGGAGGGTGAAAGGAGAGTGAGGATTGAAAAGCTATCTGTCATATGCTATGCTCATTACCTAAGCGACAAAATCATTTGTACACCAAACCCCAGCAACACACCATTTACCCAAATAACAAAACTGCACATGTACCACCTGGACCTAAAATAAAAGTTGGAAGAGCAAAAATATTTGAGAGTTCCATACTACACAGAGTGAGCTGGAACAAGGTACATTTTGGAAGTATCTCAAAATATAAATATTTTGGATTATTTCAAATATAAAGGGCTACTAAACTGCTGGATGGAGTTTATTGGGACTGTTCAAAAAATTATTAGGACTATTAAAACAATTGAAACTCAAAAAAGAAATTAAGAAAGCAATCACATTTATAATAGCAACAAAAAGAGTAAAATACTTAGGAAACATTTAACCAATTTAACCAAGGAACAACCTGTAACCTGAAAAACATTAAACACTGATGAGAGAAGTTGAACAAGACACAACTAGAAATGAAAAGATATCCCAAGTTCATAGAGTGGAAAAATAAATACCATTAAAATATTCATACTACCTGTAATAGTCATTTCTTTGTTCACACATATGAACATAGGCTGTTAGATGCACCCAGGGCACATCTTGAATGCTTTGCTTCTTAGAAATTTCTTCTTCCGGATACCCTAAACCATCACTCTCAAGTTCAATTTTCCCCAGATTCCTAGAGCAGGGGCAAAATGCAGCCAAGTTCTTTGCTAAAGCATAGCAAAAGTGAACTTTGTTCCAATTCCCAATAATTTTCTCATCTCCACTGAGACCTCATCAGCCTGGCCATCTATTTCCACGTCATTATTAGCATTTGGGTCACAATGATTCAACAAGTCCTTATGAAGTTCCAATTCTCTCTCATCTTCCTGTCTTCTTCTTAACTCTTCACATTCTTCCAACCTCTGCCTGTTACCCAGTTCCAAACTTGCTTTCACATTTTCAGGTATCTTTATAGCCATGCCCAACTCCTCAGTACTATTTTTCTGTATTAGTCCATTCTCATATTGCTATAGAGAAATACCTGAGACTGATAAATTTATAAAGAAAAGAGGTTTACTTGGTTCATGGTTCCACAGGCTGTACAGAAAGCATGACACTGGCATCTTCTCAGCTCCTAGGGAATTGCTCAGTAAACTTACAATCATGGCAGAAGGCCAAGGGGGAGCCAGTACTTTGCATAGCCAGGACAGAAAGAAGAAAGAGAAGGGGGAGGTGCTACACACTTTTAAACAACTAGGTTTTGTGAGAACTCTATCAGTATACAGTACCAAGGGAGGATGGTGCTAAATCATTCATGACGAATCTACCCCATGGTTTAATCACCTTCTACCAGTCCCACCTCCAACACTGAAGATTACAATTCAAACATGAGATTTGGATGGGGACACAAATCCAAACCATATTCCTGCCCAAAGTGATCTACAGATTAAATATAGAGCAAAACTCTGTCTCAAAAAAAAAAAAAAGATTCATTTAAAATTAATTGTCTCACACTAGGAAATACTCTATTAAAACATTGCATATTGTGATTCATTTACTAAGGTATGTATATAAATAGAAGGTCTTATGAGACATTCTATAATTGACTGAGAATAAATTTCATTTGAATTGATTGTTATTTAATCCATTGTGTTCATCTGGAGGGGCTACATTAAAAACACATAAAAAATTAAAGACTTATCTTGAAAACTAGCTTTTCTTGCAGAACCTGTTGGGTGACTTCTATAGATGAGCTTACCAAAAGTCAAAGTTACTTAAACAACAGAATGTATTGTTTTTAATGATGGCACCTAACCACACACAAAAACTAAATAATATATATACACATACAGATGTAAATACATACATTTTTAGTGGTGATATGCTAAAGAAATTTCACAGTCACAATAGAAATCATTACTTCCTTATCACTATTGAAAACAGTGCGGCATTGTGCAACCTCTTTACAGATTATGACCAATAAAATGAACTTACAGGCTGTGTGTGTGCTAGAGTCAGAAGAAAATATGTGTTCATTGGCTTCAGAATTCAGTAGACATTTTGAATATTGTTTCCTTTTTTGATAGTAAAGAAAGAGATGGTTTTATTGTCTCTGCAAAATGGAAAAATAGCTCTCAAACAACCCCTGGGCCCTTTATTCATTGCCATGTCTAAGCATGTGCCACCATTTTTCCT
Organism: Nomascus leucogenys; assembly: GCF_006542625.1. NCBI lineage: Eukaryota > Metazoa > Chordata > Mammalia > Primates > Hylobatidae > Nomascus > Nomascus leucogenys. The sequence goes on along the minus strand of NC_044384.1, from coordinate 49,578,214 downwards.
CCAAATTCTATCAAATTAAGAACAGGCTATTCCCATAAATTCAAGCATTAGAGGATTCTGAGATTTGCTGCCATCATTGTCTCTTGGTTGTCAGTACAGGTGTGCAGAGAAAGAAGTGTGCTGCTCGAAATGGAGGTCTGGAGGAACAATAACTGTACTGATTTATTTTTGGTCCCTTTATTTCTGTGAAATGAGTTTCAGGGTTCTTTTGCTGGTTACAAAAAGTCATCCAATTTGTATGAAATAGCACATCATGGACATATAATCGTGAACATTTTAAGTGTCTTGTGATCTATAGACAGTATTTTATTTTGCTCTGATGCTTTCCTGCAAGCTCTTGCAATCAGCTACAGGCCAGCATGCTTTGGTTTTAACAGATAGATTGTCTCAGAGCCCCATGTAACACGACTATGCCAGGTGGTTTTGGCCTCAGGATTCTGATAGCATCACTTTAACAACTCTCAGGCCATGTGCGGTGGCTCATGCCTGCAATTTCAGTATTTTGGGAAACCAAGGCAGGTGGATTACTGAAGTCCAGGAGTTTGAAACGAGCCTGAGTGACAGGGTGAAATCCCATCTCTCTAAAAAAAAAAAAAAAAATTAGCCAGGCATGGTAACACATGCCTGTAGTCCCCGTTATTCAGTAGGCTGAGGTGGGAGGATCACTTGAGCCCAGGAGGCAGAGGTTGCAATGGGTCGAGATTGCACTACTGCACTCCAGCCTGGGTGATAGAACGAGACCCTGTCAAAACAAGCAGAACAAAACAAACAAACACACACGCACACACAACCAAAAAACAACTCTTAGTGATACAAGTGGGTTGACCCAGAATACTGAAAACTCTAGCCTGAAAACAGATAGGTTCGTGAGACTGCTAACCCAAAATTTTGTGGGACAAAAATCAATTGCATAGAACTGAATAAAATTATGAGGGATGATTATGATTTTTGTTTGGAATATTATGGATGTCCTATTGTTTTATTTTCTGTAGCCATTTCACCTTACCTTTAAGCTATCTATGACTCATAGCAAGTTAATTAACATTACTGCCCAGTGTTGATGGAAGTCTAGGTTTTACTTTTGGCCTCCATTGACCCTGATGGGGAGGAGATTTGCATTATTGCTGCTGGTGTAGGAGTTTCACTCTCCCGAAGGCCTGCTTTGATACAACCCTGGTTCTCCACTACTCCTCTACTGTGACCTACCCCAACAGGAAGGGCAAAAGGTGTCTCTTTACCTCTGAGTACCTGTGGGAGTGAAATGGGAGCGTTCCCTGATTCCCCTTGTGGGATGTGTGACAGGGTGTCACCCGCTTGGTCACCCTGCAGCTCAAACTCCTAGGGATAGCATGCATGCAGACAACAGATGGAGAGGCCTGCAGGAGCGCTTTTGGGCTCCAGCCCCACAGCAGCGTCTAGGGGGTGGTGTCTGTGACTCCCGAAGTCCAAGTGGGCACATGTTACTAAGTGCTTTTAGATTTGCCATCTGCAGACCACTTGTGTGTTAATCAGCTCAGTGGACCCTCTGTCTTACTGCAAGGGCAGGCACCAGTGTGACAGCCTTTTGTATCCCAGGTCCTTGCCCAGTGTACCGGAAGACTCAGATCACACATAGGCTTTAAGGATGAGTGCAAAATTTTATTGAGTGATGGAGGTGGCTCGAAGCAAGATGGATGGGGAGCCAGAATGGGTGGACGGAGTGGGAAAATGTTCTTTTCCTGGTGTCAGGCTGCCCAGCCACCGGACTCTTATCTGACCACCCCCACTGAACTCCCCTCTGCATCCAGACATCCCTCCTCTTCTCTCTTTCTCTGCCACGTTGTTACGCCATTGCTGATCTGCTGGTCCCAACGTTCAGCCACTTGTGTGTGTGCCTGCTAAGGTCTCAGGTTTATATGGGGGGAGGATGAAGGTATGGTGGGCCAAAAGGCAACTTTTTGGGTGTGAAGACAGAAAAGACTATTCTCATTTAGGGTCACAGGTCTTCAGGCTTTAGGGTGGGGCCTTTGCCAGGAATCTGCCCTCTTCTACCCAGTATTTCCCTCTCTCCTGTCCATATCAGAAGTGCAGGCTCCTCACCCGGTCTCCACTGACATTAGGTAGAGGGGCTTGGTACTACCTCACAGGAATGAATATGCCTTCTCTGACACCACCAGGTTGTTTGAGGTGCCTGCTGTAGTTAGACAAACATGAAAGTGTAGGCGTCACACCATGGTGAGGATTGGGGTAGGATTGCTGTTTTCTGTGGTTTGGCTGGAGTGATGCAGTTATTGTCTAAAAGTTTTCTGTGGCCCTTCTGGGGGTTTACAGGAGAAGATAGTAAAGTCTCATGTATTAAAATTTTGCCTGTTGGACCTTATTATTTAATCAATTCTAAAATATAAAAAATTCAGGAGGCATTTTTAAAAAAATGTTTAAACTCTTCAACAAACTTTAACTATTATCATTATAAATTATTTGCATCCATGAATCTATTTATTTTGTTTGTATGCACATAATTGTGTCCATGTGATTCCTTAGGAACAGTGTCAGAGCTGAACTGTGATATGATATATATATTAAATAAAAGACAGAAAAGTTTTATACATTTCTCCCAATTTTTTAATCTTGTGCACTTTGTAATTTTTAATTTAATTCTTCAGAAAAGTGCCAATGGTATGTCCGTATGCATGTGCCTGTATTTAGTAATTAAAATACATTAGTTGAGCAATGAAAATAAAGTCTTGGACTTCATTTTCCATTAATTTTTTTAGTCTATCATAATAAAATGGAAATGTATAGAACAGAATCAGATAACTATTTTTGCTTATCATTAATTTTAATCATGCAAGCTCTCATTAAAATGTGTAAAATTTGTTTTATATGATGAAAATTCAGATATAGACATTGAAACCAATTTTTGATAAGATTCTTAAATGAGGAGTAGGTAAATTTCATCTCAAAAATCCTGATACTTTTAAACAATCAGATATTGTGAGTATTCACTCACTGTCATGAGGTAAGCAAGGGGAAAATCCACCCCCATGATCCACAGTCACCTCCCACCATGCCCCTCCTCCAATTCAACATGAGATTTGGGCAGGGACAAAAATCCAAACCATATCATTCTGCCCCTGGCCCCTCCCAAGTTTCACGTCCTTCTCACATTGCAAAATACAATGATCCCTTCTCAACAGTCCTCCAGTCTTAACTCATTTCAGCATTAACACCGAAGTCTACAGTTCAAAGTCTCATCTGAGACAAGGCAAGTCCCTTTGCCTTATGAGTGTGTAAAATAAAAAACAAATTAGTTATTTCCAAGATACAAAGGGGGTACAGGCATTGGGTAAATACTCTCATTTCACAAGGGAGAAATTGGCTAAAAGAAAGGGGAAACTGGTCCCAGGCAAGTTCAAAACTCGGCAGGACAGTTGTTACATCTTAAAGCTTCAAAATGATCTCCTTTGACACCATGAATCACATCCAGAGAATACTGGTGTGAGAGGTATGCTCCCACAGCCTTGGGCAGCTCTGCCTTTATTGCTCTGCAGGGTACAGCTCCCCTGTCTGCTTTCAGAGCTGGTGTTGAGTGCCTGCAGCTTTTCCAGGCACATGGTGCAAGCTGTTGGTGGAGCTAGCATTCTGGGATCTGAAGGACAATGGCCCTCTTCTCACAGCTCCACTAGGCAGTGACCCAGTAGGGACTCAGTGTGGGGGCTCCAACCCTACATTTTGCCTTTGCATTGTCCTAGTAGAGGGTCTCCATGAAGGTTCCAGCCCTGTAGCAGACTTCTGCCATGACATCCAAGCATTACCATACATTCTCTGAAATCTAGGTGGAAGTTCCCAAGCCTCAGCTCTTGCCTTCTGCATACCCGCAGGTCCAACACATTGTGGTAGCTGCCAAAGCTTGGGGCTGGCGCCCTCTGAAGCCATGGCCCAAGCTGTACCTTGGCCCCTATAAGCCATGGCTGGAACTGGAATGGCTGAGGCAGAGGGTGCCATGTCTTGAGGCTGTACAGAGCATCAGGGCCCTGGGCTTGGCCCACAAAACAATTTTTGCCTCTTAGGACTCCAAGCCTGTGATGGGAGGGGCTGCTGTAAAAATCTCTGAAATGCCCTGGAGACATATTTCCATATTCTTGGCTATTAACATTCAGCTCCTTGTTATGTATGCAAATTTCTGCAGCAGGCTTTAATTTCTCCCCAGAAAAAATGGGTTTTTCTTTTCTACTGCATGGATAAGCTGCAAATTTGCCAAACTTTTATTTCTTTTAAATATAAATTCTAATTTCAGACCATCTCTTTCTTCATGCATTTGAGTTTACACGCTCAGAAACAGTCAGGTCACATTTTCAATGCTTTGCTGCTTAGAAATTTCTTCTTCCAGATACCTTAAATCATCTCTCTTAAATTCAAAGTTCCACAGATCTCTAGGAGAGGGGCAAAATGCCACCTGTCTCTTTGCTAAAGCGTAGCAAGAGTGTCTTTACTTCAGTTCCCAACAAGTTCCTCATCTCCTATGAGACCACCTCAGCCTGGATTTCACTGTCCGTATCACTATTAACATTTTGATAACAACCATTCAACAAGTCTCTTGGAAGTTCCAAACTTTCACTCATCTCCCTGTCTTCTTCGAGCTGTCCAAACTGTTCCAACCTCTGCCTGCTACGCAGTTCCAAAGTCACTTCCACATTTTCAGGTATCTTTATAGCAGTGCCCCACTCATAGTACAAATTTTCTGTATTAGTCCATTTTCACACTGCTATAAAGAACTACCTGAAACTGGGTAATTTACGAAAGCAATAGGTTTTGTTGACTCAGTTACAGTTGGCTGTGGAGGACTCAGGAAACTTACAATCATGCGAATGGTGAAGGGGAAGTAAGCGTCCCTTTCTACATGGCAGCAGGAGAGAGAAAGAGAAGGGGGAAGTGCCACACACTTTTAAACAATCAAATCTTGTGAGAACTCATTCACTATCATGAGAACAGCAAGGCGGAAATCTGGTCCCATGATCCAGTCACCTCCCATCAGGCCCCTCCTCCAATTCGACACGATATTTGGGTGGGAACGTTGATGTTCTATTTTTCAGGGGGCAGTGAGCTATTATTTAAACATTTTTCTACAAAACAACACAGTCCTTAGTGACCAAATCATTTTGATTGCTGCTTGGAGGTGCAATGAGGACTACATTAAAATGGCATATGCAAAAGTGTAAATATAATTTTCAAATATTTTTAACTTTCTCATAGATTGAAGTAGCTTATGATAGTTGAATTATTATATTCATTGCAAGCAGAGAAATATCACCTATATTTAAAGTATATTAAAAGGTAAAACTTTTATTAGAGGAGGGTAATAATGAGAACTTGCTGATTAGTTCTATTGTAGAATTGCCTCCATTGTTTCATATTGAGAATTAGCACTAAGCTAATACTAGAAGAACAAAATTAATAAGATATTGGCCTTGCCTTGAAAAACTTCGAGTCCAATATTTATTGATATTTCTCAACCTATAAAAATTAAATAGTTTGTGTTCTATGTCAGACTTCTCACAAAAATGTCCTATTAAAATCCTTTGCATATATTTTAACAGATTTTTAGATACTAGATTATTAATCTCCACATACAGAGAAAGCAACTCAATTCAGTTTGTATTCAATAAAAATAAGTGAGCTTATGTTCATACTTAACCATAGTCACCATTCAGAGGATTTTCTCTAAAAGCATTAAATAAAGTGGATACAGGATCTACTTTAATCTTTTTCAGAGAGCTTTTTTTCTTTTATATCATCAAATATGGTTAGCAATTACATTTTTTTTGCATTTATCAGTTTTTATTTCCACTATGTCCTTTCCACTGGACCATAAAGGCTTTCAAAGAACATAATGTGTCTAATTAGTTTATATTCGTATTCTCAGAGCCTAGGATGGGGTATGACATTTATCATTAGGGATTCAATAAATAGATTATAATACCAAAAAACAGGAAACAAAATGTTCCTTTCATTTATATTTTAAGTGGAATGAAGTGTTTTTATGTTTTGCTTTTGCGTTTTTGTTTTAATTTAAAATGATTCTGCACTGAAGACTATAACATTTTGGGGAAAAATGAGATATAATAATGAAATATACTCCAAATAGGAAAAAAGTAATTGTAACCCGTATTCTTATAGATTGCCTAAAGCTTCCATTGAATTATTTCTTTTCCCTTTATTAAGTATTTTTATCCAAAGAAATAAAGCCCAAAAGGCAAAATACAAATATGGTTTTTAATAGTGTTCTAATGATAGCAATGTTTTATGCCAGTGGTGCTAAATCTATTGCTGCTTCTTGTGTTGACCTATTTCTCCCCCTTTGGTTAAAATCAGCTTTTCCAAATTTTGGTAATTGTTCCATTAAAGCATTCAAATATCACAAGATACATAAGTGTAGAGAATATTACTTGAGTCACTTAAAAGTTTGTAAAATCATATCTCAACATAAGTTAATATTATAAATCAAAGGATCAACTATGACAATTTTTGATTAATTTTTAGCAAAAGAACTTATATTTTGCATTGAAGTCTGGTTTCATAGTTTGTTGTCTAAAGAAATGTGTGCAAATAAAGAATTCTACCTTTGTATGCTAAGGTCAACATGATGTATCGGAGACTGAGCTTAGTTCAAGAGTCAGAATGCTGGGCAGGTTTTTAACTAGGTTATTTAACACTTACCTCTTTTTATAATATTGACATATTGTTTATTTGTATATCACACATTCATGAGTAATAGATTTACCCAATGCTAAACTTGACTAATAATTCAAAAGAGACAAGCAATTCATAGGTCAGGAGAAACACTCCTTTCTTACAGCAGTCTGAGACTAATCAAAAATGCACCTTTTCTCCCAGATTCAGAGCTATTTTAATTTTAGGTTTAAGAGATGTGTTTCTTGAGAAATCTATGGAGAGGGATCAATCACACAGAGGGAGTGCTTAAGGTTTTGGAACATTCTTGTTCTATAATCCATTAATTACACAGTGTACTTTATTAATTAATTAATTTATTTATTTATTTATTTTTTTGAGACAGGATCGTGCTCTGTCCCCCAGGTTCCAGTGCAGTAGTGCAATCATTGACTCACTGCAGCTTCAACCTCCTGGGCTCAAGTTATGCTCCTCCCTCAGTCTCCCTAGTACCTGGGACCACAGGCATGCCCAGCTATGCCCAACTAATACACAGCTCACTTGACTAGCTTCCAGGCTCCAGCCAGCCATTCCCTACAAACTCCTAACTTCCAAGTTGACTTACAAATAAAGTATCTAATCATATCTGGTAAAAGCTGCTTAAAACATTTAACTGATTGTAACTCTGATAATTTTTCAGTGTCCACTAGTAAATAACATTAGCACTTTGACCAGGAGATCTGGTGGGAAAAGGCAGGGTGGGGGGTTATTACATTACTATGTTTACGAGGAGACATAGTTGAGGCTCTTCATTTCTTTTGGTTGTCCAGTGCCAGATACAGAGTAAATGGCTTATCGGACTGCAGTTAACTCTTTCCTTCCCATTGAGCAAAGCACTGGTAACTATCTAATGACAGATATGAGTAATTTTTCCCCTAAACTTCTTAAAACAGCTAATATATAAAGAGTGGCTAGGAATTACCTACTTTTCTTGGTTGCTCCATAAAACTACATTTTCCTTTTCTTGAAAATGTATAATTATTAATTTCAAACTTGTCATATTTTAAAAGGGAAAGTAAGACTTTCTCTGAGATAATAAAACAACATGTTGAATATCAGCCCCTAATCTGTTCTGCCTATACAATGCTAAATAACCAGATTTTTATCTGATTTTATATATATAGCTTAAATCCCTCCACTAGCGTATCTTTAGATAATCTTTGAGGAAAATATAAATGTCAAATATTTAAAAGACTCAGAATCAAGCTATTGGGAATAGTGTTAGGACTTCTGTAGGATTTCAGATATAAAGAAATACAGCCTTTGTATCACTTTATCCCTCTCATCATTCAAAATCTTTTACATGAAAGCTATGATGCCAACTATACCATCTCTCCCTATGCTATTGTTACTATAAATAGATAAATGCTGTATCACAAATGAGCATTGTCTGTTGCTGTTCTTTGTTCAGTTTGCAAGGACCCCTTTCATGTAATCTCTTACTTCTCAGTGCATGGGCAGGTTCAACCAGAGGAGTTAATACAATGTTGCCATCTTGATTTAATATTAAATTACTTTTGTGCCATTTCTTTTCTTTAAACAACAAAAAAATGCAGTGCCCGCCTTTTCTGTACACCTTATTTCTAGTGTACCAGCAACTCATATAAAAAGAAGCCCTAGGGGGTTGACTTCAGAGAAGATTGTTTCCTCCTTGTGATGGTTTGGCTGATAGAATGCGTCAATCTCAGCAGCAAGTTACATTTTGCTACTGTATACGTTTTCAAGGGTGCCCTTGAAGGAAGGCTTGTGTCACAAGTTTAAAGAAGAGACAGTTTTAGGAGGTTTTATTTTGTTTGTTTTTGTCTGTCTTTTGATCTCAGCATGATTGTGGCTGGGAATTGGAACAAAAAAACTACTAGAATAAATTGGTTTAGATGAGAAGAATTTTTGCACATAATTCTTACTCATTTGAAAACATTAGTCACTTAGACACAGAGTTACTATATGATAGTTTCAGTGGATTCAGTCTTATTACTTTAAACTCAGAATTAACTTCCAGCTTACATTTTTATTGAGAATGTAATTATTGGAGTCAAGGCTTGCTAGTAATTTTCTTTTGTTGGAAATGGCATTATGAGCATTGAGGTATACTGGTCGCTCTCCATTATCCTGAATAATATGGTCAATAAATTAAAAAATATATATATAGAGAAGGGAAATCTGAGACCCCCCAGATACAAAACAACAGCTTTGTACATTTTTATTTATTTAGGGTTTTTTTAAATGACTATCTGATTTGTGTGATGAATATTTGAAACTTCTACTCAATTATCAACTTGATTATAAAAATATCTAATCATACACCTAAGCTAATAATTATAGGAAACTTCTACCCTTATACAAAAATCCTGCTTGGAATTTATACTTTAAGTTTACAACAGACTGTTGGGTTAATTTTATTATTTTGACTGGATAGTCATATATAGATGATCTCCTTAGAAATTCACACAGCTCATTTAATTCAATTAATCATATATTGTCAAATGACTACTAAATGCTGACTATGCCCAAGACCTCTTTATATACATCCTCTTAATTTTCTGTGGTAGTTTTAAAATTTGTGTAAAAATTCTTTGACATTTCTCACAGTGAATGTTGAAGTGGTCTTTGTTACCTCCCCTTGAAACTGGATTGGATTTTATAACTTTTTCTACAAATGAAACTTTTTTGTTTATGATGCAACTGAAATTATGTGACTTCTGAGAGTTGGTCATAAAAGGTGATATTCACACTAGTTTTCCTTCTTGAAATCTTTAGCCAGCATATACACACCCTACTGACCTGAGGCCACCATGCTGTGAAGATGCCAAAAATAGTCCACTGGAAAAGACTAGACTGGAATCACCAAGACTAAGAGAGAGACTGAGAGAGATGCTTGCAAGCTTGCAGCAGCTCTGGTCGCTTTCAGTCCAGATATAGTCACTGTGTTACTGCAGAGGGCATAAAATCCTAGTAAGGATTTTTCTAAATTCCTGACCCACAAAAGTTGTAAGAAATATAAAGTGATTATTTTTATTAAGTTTTAGAGTTATTTTCTTTTCAGCTTTAGAAAATCAGTTTCTCCCAGCATATTTATGAGGGGGACATTAGCTATCTGAAAAATCTAGTTAAAATAGGTTTAGTTTTTGCAATAATTGTACATTGAGTCTACTAAATGAGTAATTATTAAGTATTTACAATGTGCCAAACACGATTGACATTTGAGAATAGAGTAGTAAGTAGAGACACATTCTCTGCATCATGAAGCCTACATATCTGTTAGAAATGTAATCTCTTACTTCTTGGTGCATGTGCAGAGAAGCAACACAGAGATCAGGTGAAAGGACAGAATCAACCATTTTCTTTAAGGTGCCAATCGTAGCACACCTCAAGATAACATATTGATTTAATAGTGATTTCAAGGCAGGGCATGATGGCTCATGCCTGTAATCCTCGAACTTTGGGAGTCCGAGGTGGGCAGATCACAAGGTCAGGAGTTCAAGACCAGCCTGGCCGATATGGTGAAACCCCATTTCTACTAAGAATACAAAAATTCAGCCAGGCGTGGTGGTGCACGCCTATAGTCCCAGTTACTCGGGAGGCTGAGGCAGAAGAATCACTTGAACCTGGGAGACAGAAGTGCAGTGAGCCGAGATTGCACCATTGCACTCTAGCCTGGGCAACAAAGACACACTCCATCTCAAAAAAAAAAAAGTAATGATTTCAAAAACACTTTAAATACAAAAATTATTGCCAATAATACGAAAATACTGAGATTATAGTCTAAATTCTCTAACTCCTGTAACTATGCTACTTTGACTACTCCATGGGGCTGATTATCTATATTGCACGTCTTATATTTACAAAGAAATGTATTTTGGATAATGCATTATTTTGTTTTGTTTTGTTTGAGATGGAGTCTTGCTCTGTCATCCAGGCTGGAGTGCACTGGCACGATCTCAGCTGACTGCAACCTCTGCCTACTGGGTTCAAGCGATTCTTCTGCCTCAGCCTCCCAAGTAGATGGGATTATAGGCCCATGCTACCACACCCAGCTAAGTTTTGTATTTTTAGTAGAGACGGGGTTTTGCCATGTTGGCCAGGCTAGTCTCAAACTCCTGACTTCAAGTGATCCGTCTTAGCCTCCCAAATTTCTCGGATTACAGGCATGAGCCATTGTGCCTAGTTGACAATTGATTTTTTATCATATTTTTTTTTCCCTGAAAGCCAGGTGCTGTTGATCTTATATTGCCCAATGTTCTTTCAAAAACATAAGTACAGTAAATTCTTTATGTGTTCTTTAGTCTTGAATAGGAAACAGAATTATCCATGGTACCACATGTGCTACACTTTTCTGCTCAGGTAGCAAATCAAGAGTCAGTGATTATAAATTAAGTACAAAAGAGATGGCAATAGTTCAAATGGAACACTGACAATCTTCTTAATATATCTGCCAACCTACTTGCATTAATGTGGAATAAGATTGTGTACTTATCTTGAACTTAAATCACAAAAAGCACATTCAAATCATTCTAAAGACAATAATTACATGCACAGTACTTGAGTTACACAAGAACTTTCCTCCTCTCATTCAGAAAATTGTTACCAATTGCCGCTTTTGCTTTTACATCTCTCTAACTCATTACACTTTGTGAAGCTGCAATTGACAGTTAAAATAGATTTCAGTAGTATTAGCTCTAATTTCAGTAGACTAAATGCTGAGGATAAGAGCATGGAATATTCTGATTAGGTATACTTAAAAGACTCTTTTACAAGATGGAATGTAGGAATTTAAAAACTAGAGACTAAAATATGTTTACTTTTATATCTTTAGTGTCAAATAGTGGATCATGATTCTAAGGTGAAATGGTTTATTTTGGTGCCTAACAAACAGACCAAAAACTTTCTTGTTTATTTTTCTTTTCATTTGAAAAATTAGCTCCAGTAATTGAACACAATCTATGAAATGAGTTAGATTTTATTTTGTCTTGAAAGTCATGGCCCAGTGGAGAATATAGATGCACTTACAAAAATCTATTTACTTAAGGACTCCAGTAACTGGCAATGACTAGAGAAGTGGCAAGGAAATGTCTACTAAGACAAAGCACATATATATCCACAGAATATCAAGTACTCTGTTGAATATGGTGTTGGGCAAAGAATGACTCCCATGGAATATAGGGTTAGAAAAGTATAAATAGAACTGGTTTGCAGTTGATTTAGTGGTGAAACTCTTTCTTCATCTCTGAGGACTGGGTATCTGGCTGTTTAATCATAGCCAAATAAAGGGGAATAGGCAATATAAGGTCCTGATTACAGTCTAAAATTCTCTCGGTGATCCCAGGGTCAATTTCCATGCTGGTGGGTTTATACCTGGAATAATCAGTCAGCCAGCCTGGCATGGCTAAAGGCCAGAAGGGCATACAACCCCCAGGTCTCTGTGGCAGTCATGGGAATATGCCACGGAGACTGCGCTTAAAAGGAGGAACTGGCCGGGCGCGGTGGCTCAAGCCTGTAATCCCAGCACTTTGGGAGGCCGAGGCGGGTGGATCACGAGGTCAGGAGATCGAGACCATCCTGGCTAACACGGTGAAACACCGTCTCTACTAAAAAATACAAAAAAATTAGCCGGGCGTGTTGGTGGGCGCCTGTGGTCCCAGCTACTCGGGAGGCTGAGGCAGGAGAATGGCGTGAACCCAGGAGATGGAGGTTGCAGTGAGCCGAGATCGCGCCACCGCACTCCAGCCTGGGGGACAGAGAAAGACTCCGTCTCAAAAAAAAAAAAAAAAAAAAAAAAAAAAAAAGGAGGAACTGCTGGGAGAAGTTTGATAACCTGGAATTCTCCAGCGGCTGCACCTTCAAAGTGTGCTGCAGAGTTTACACTGTCCTCACATATATGCTGGGCTGCTCCCAGCCAATGGTTAAGCAAGCAGGGAAATTGGAGCTGGACCATTCCCGACAAATGAAGGACTTAGTCAACAGGCAGTCTTTGCTTTGAGGATCCTCATTAGCCTGGCTGAAATTCTCTGAGAACTGCACTCTAATCAGAGGCTCTTTATATGCAGCCCTCATTACACCTCTCTCTGCTTTCAAAGGGGTCAACCTTGCATTGTGGTCTGAAGTCTCCACAACTACCTCTGCTTTCTACCCTTTGTTCACAGGCATTTCCTCCAACAACTGTCCTATGTACCTTGTTCCTTCTTGATAACTGCTTTTGGGAAGACTGGAAGAAACACACACACACACACACACACACACACACTCTAAATAGAATTATAGGCATACCTCAGATCCTCAGATATATTACAAGTTTGTTTCCATGCCATCACAGTAAAATAGCTATCACAATAAAGTGAGTCACACGAAGCTATGGTTTCAGAGTACATATAAAAGTCATATTGACAATATGCAGTAGTCTCTTAAGTGTGTAGTAGCATTACATCTATAAAACAATGTGTGTATCTTAATTTAAAAATGCTTTATTTCTTAAAAAATGCTGACAATCACCAGAGCCTTCAGTGATTTATAATATTTTTGCTGATGGAATGTCTTGCCTCATTGTTGATGGCTGGTGACTGATCTGGGTGGTGGTTGCTGAAGCTTGGATGGATGAGCCAATTTATTTAATAAAACAACAATAAAGTATGCTGTGTCGATTTACTCTTCCTCTCCTAAAGGCTTCTCTGTAGCATGTGATGCTATTTGATAGCATTTTAACCACAGTAAAATTTGTTTCAAAATTTGATTCAATCCTTTCAAACTCTCCTGCTGCTTTATCAACTAAGTTTATGTAACATTCTAAATCTTTTGTTGTCATTTCAACAGTGTTTACAGGATCTTTACCAGAAATAGTTTCCATCTCAAGAAATCACTTTCTTGGCTCATCTGTAAGAAGCAACTTCTCATCCATTCCAATCTGATCCATGAGATTGCAGCAATTCAATCACACCTTCAGGTTTCACTTCTAATTCTATTTCTCTTGCTACTTTCTCTATGTCTGCAATTACTTCCTCCACTGAAGTCTTAAATCTCTCAGAGTTATGAGTTATCCATAACAATTGGAATCAAGTTTTTCCTAACTCCTGTTAACATTAATATTTTGACCTCCTTCCTGAATTACAAATGTTTTTAATGGCATCTACAATGGTGAAGCCTTCACAGAAAGTTTTCAATTTACTTTTCCTATACCCATCAGATGAATCACTATTCATGGAAACTATACTCTTACAAAATATATTTCTTAAATAGTAAGACTTGAAAGTCAAAAATACTCTTTGATTCATGGGCAGCAGAAGGAATATGTTAGCAAGCATGGAAACAACATTAATCTCCTGTACATCTCCATCAGAGCTCTTACTTGACTAGGTGTATTTTCAATGAACAGGAATATTTTGGAAAGAATCTCTTTTTTAAAAAAGCAATAGATCTCAACAGGGGACTTAAAGTATTTAGTAATACATGCTGCACATGGTTGTGCAGTCATCCAAGCTTTGTTCTTCCATTTATAGAACACAGAGATTTAGCATCATTCCAAAGGGTCCTAGAATTTTTGAAATGGTGAATGAGCATTGGCTTCAACTTAATATAACCAGCTATTTTAACCTCTAACATGAGAGTTAGCCTTTCCTTGGACCTTTGAAGTTAAGCACTGACTCCTCTCTACCTATGAAAATCCCAGTTGGCATGTTTCAATAAATTTATTTTAATTTACTTTGAAAATTTGTTGTTTAAAGGAGCCACCTTCATCAATGATCTTAGCCAGATCTTCTGGATAACTTGGTACATCTTCTACATTAGCACTTGATGCTTCGCCTTGCACTTTTATGTCATGAAGATGGCTTCTTTCCTACAACCTCATGAACCAACTTCTGGTAGCTTCAAACATTTTTCTGAAGCTTCCTTACTTCTCTCAGCCTTCATAGAATTGAAGAACACTGAGGTCTTGCTCTGGATCAGGCTTTGGCTTAAGGGACTGTTGTATCTACTTTGATCTATCCAGACCACTAAAATATTGTTAATATCAGCAATAAGACAGTTTCACTTGCTTAACACTAGAGTAGCACTTTTAATTTTCTTCAATAACTTTGTCATTGCTATTTCACAATGTGGTTCACTGTTTGCCACTAGAGGCCTATCTGTTGGCCTATCTTGGCTTTTGACATGCCTTCTTCATTACACTTACTTCTACTTTTTTCTTTAAAGTGATGGATGTGCAACTCTCCCTTTCACTTGAACAAACATGTTTTGGGAGGGACCTGGTGGGAGGTAACTGAATCATGGGGGCAGGTCTTTCCTGTGCTGTTCTCATGATAGCAAATAAGTCTCATGAGATATGTTGGTATTATAAGGGGGTGTTTCCCTGCACAAGCTCTCTCTTTGCCTGCCTCCATCCACTTAATATGTGACTTGCTCCTCCTTGCCTTGCACCACAATTGTGAGGCCTCCGCAGCCATGTGGAACTGTAAGTCCATCAAACCTCTTTTTCTGTAAAGTGCCCAGCCTTGGACATGTCTTTATTAGCAGTGTGAAAATGGACTAATACACAGTCCAAATATAGCATACCAAGATTGAATCAAGAAGAAATAGAAAACCTGAACAGTTTAATATCTAGTAATGAGATTGAGTACTGTCTTACAACAAATAAAAGCCCAAGACTAGATGGTTTTACTGCTAAATTTTACCAAACTTATAAGGAAGAACTAACATAAATTCTTTTCAAAGTATCTTAAAATATTAAATAGAATACATTTCTTTATAATTTATTCCATAAGACCAGCATTGCCCTGCTGCCAAAGCCAGAGAGACACAACAGAAATAGTAAAAATCTTTAGGCATCTGGGCATGGTGGCTCACACCTGTAATCCCAGCACTTTGGGAGGCCAAGTCAGGCAGATTACCTGAGGTTGGGAGTTTCAGACCAGCCTGACCAACATGGAGAAACCCTGTCTCTACTAAAAATACAAAATTAGCCAGGCATGGTGGTGCATGCCTGTAATCCCAGCTACTCAGGAGTCTGAGGCAGGAGAATTGTTGAACCTGGGAGGCAGAGTTTGCATTGAGCTGAGATCGCACCACTGCAGTCCAGCCTGTGCAACAAGACTGAAACTTGTTCTCAAAAAAAAAAAAAAATCTTTAGGCCAATATTTCCAATGAATATAGATATAAAAATCCTCAACAAAATACTAGCTAATTGAGTCCAACAGCATATCAAAACTATAATACCTCATAGTCAAGTGGAATCAATCTCAGAGATGCAAGAGTAGTTTAAAATACACAAGCAAATAAACATGATATATCACATCAAAATAATAACTGACAAAAACCATAGAATCATCTCAATAGATGCAGAAAAAAATCATTTAATAAAATGCAACATCCCTTCATGATAAAAATTCTAAATGACTCAGGTACTGAAGGAACATACCTCAACACAATAAAGACCATATATGACAAACCCACAGCTAACATCATACTGAAAAGGGAATAGCTGAAAGATTATCCTATTAGAACTAAAGCAAGAGAGCAATGCCCACTTTCCCTGCTGCCATTCAGCATAGTACTGAGTCCTAGCCAGAGCAATTAGGCAAAAGTAAGAAATAAAGGCCATCTAAATTGGAAAAATAGGAAGTCAAATTGTCTCTTTTTTGCTGAAGATATGATCTTATATATAGAAAAACCTAAAGCATTCACCAAATAACTCTTAGAACTGGTAAATGCATTAAGTAAAGTTACAGGATAGAAAATAAACATAAAATAATTAGTAGTATTTATATACACCAATAACAAACTAACTGAAAAGAATCAAGAAACTAATCCTGTTTACAATACCTATGACAAATAAAAACTTAGAAATAAATTTAACCAAGGAGATGAAGGTTCTTTAAAATAAAAACTACAAAACACTGATGAAATAAATTGAAGATATAAACAAATGGAAAGACATCCCACACTTATAGATTGAAATAATTAATATCATTAAAATGACCATACTATTCAAAGCAATCTACAGAGTCAGTGCAATCTTTATTAAAAAGTCAATGACATTTTTCACTTAAATAGAGAAAACAATCCTAAAATTTGTATGGAACTACAATAACAAGAAAAAACTCCACATAGCCAAAGCAGTACTGATGAAAAAGAACAAGGCTAGAGGCATCACACTATCTGATTTTAAACTATATTACATAGCTATAGTAGCTAAAACAGCATAGTATTGGTATAAAAACAGATATACAGAACAACAAAACAGGTTAGAAAACCCAGAAATAAATCCATGTCTTTACAACCAACCGATTTTTAACGAAGGACTGGAAATCTGCAAGCAAAGTAAATAAACAGACCCCTATCTCTCACCATATAAAAAAATCAACCAAAAAGAATTAGACTTATATTGAAGGCCCAAACTATAAAACTGCTAGAAAAAACATACGGAAAATGCTTCAGCACATTGGTCTAGGAGAAGATTTTATGGATAAGATTTCAAAAGCACAGACAACCAAGCCAGAAATAGACAAATGAAATTGTAAACAAACTAAATTAATAATTGTCTGCACAGCAAATGAAACATAACAGAGTTAAGAGACAATTTGTATAATGGGAGAAAATATTTGCAAACTATACATCTGACAAGGGACTAATATGCAGAATATAGAAGAAATTCAAATAATGCAAATGTAAAACACCAACTAAAAAGTTGACAAAGCACCTAAACATACATATCTCAAAGAAAGACATTCGAATAGCCAACAAGTATATGAAAAAACATTCAGCATCACTAATAATCAAATTAATGTAAATCAAAACTACAAGGAGATATCATTTTACCCTAATTTAATGACTATTATCAAAAACACAACATAACATCTGCTGATGGGGATGTGGGGAAAAAGGGAATTATTTTATGTGGTTGGTGGTAATGTAGATTAAATATTCATCAAGTGATAAATAAATAAAGAAAAAGTGGGATATACACAAAATGGATTACTAGTTAGCCATAAAAAAGAATGCAATCCTGTCATTCGCAGCAACATGGGTGAGCCTGGAGGACACTAACTTAAGTGAAATAAGTCAGGCACAGGAAGATAAATACCCTATGTTCTCAGTCATATGTGAGATCTATATTATTACTGTTAGTTTTCTTTTTAAAAAAAACATTGAGCTCATGGAAGTACAGAGTAGAACTGTGGTTATTAGATTACATGCTGGGAATAGTAGAGAATTAAAAAATATTATCAAGATGTCTGACATATAAAAGAATCTCAATTTTAAGAATTACCCTTCCTATCTTTTTAACATATATTGCATCCTTAAATAAAGTTTAGTCATGTAATAAAATAATTCAGCTTCTAAAATACTTTAGAGATTAAAGATTGAGTTAGTGTTTTAGAAGATCAATTTATGAAATTTTACCATTGTTTAAACTCCTGTATTGTAGAAATTTCTCCATCAAATAATTCTACAATTTTTATATGGCTTATTATAATGGTTTATACCTGACAAAATTAGGTTGAAAATCAACAATATAATAATGACATGACCCTTTTTTATATTTGTACTGAGCACTTTTGAACACTTACACAGTACTCTACAGCACATATTTATTCAGCAAGTACTTATTATTAAGGGCGTTAAGATTCTCTGAGCACTTGATACACATAAAATTTCATAAGATCAATGTAAATACAATAAGATTAAAAATAAAACAGCTTCAGATAATAAGTAGTAATAAAATAGAACTCAATTATGTATTAGATTATGATGTGGATATGATGGTGGGGAGCTGCTTCAATTTGGGTCACTTCAAGGAGGTGACAGTTGAGTTAGGCGCTATATTATGATTAAAAGCTTAGTAGACCAAGCATTGGAGCATTTGGAAAAATATTCAAGATAGGGACGTAAACGGTTGCTGTAAGACAACATGTCTGGAAGGGAACCTGTGCAGCAGAGATTAAAAAAGGAAAAAATGGATAAAGTTAAGAGAGGTAACAATAAGAAATAAACCACAATTGAGGAATGACTACATTTTGCCCAAGAAAAGTATATTACTAAATATATATGTATGTATGTGAATATATACACACATATATATACACAGTGTGTGTGTATATATACACATATATACACAGTGTGTGTGTGTGTGTATATATATATACACACACGCACATATGGTTTATCCCCTCAAAAAACTTCATGAAAGATAAAGTTTTCAGAGTATAGGTTGGGGGTCAAGATATGATATATCTATATAGGTATATAGATAATAAAATAATGTATAATAATCATATATATATGATTAATGCTATTAGGAGGAAAAATACTGGGTATAAACTTTTTAAATTTATATATACTTATTTTTAATATAAATTTATTTGACATTTGTTGACAAATTTTTCTATACTCTTATGAAATGGTGCCCAGAATTGTACTGTGTCGTGAGTTAGTCTTTCATTTTCAAAAGTAAACGATCATATTTCAAATTGTAAAGATTATATGAACTCATCATTTATTTAATTTGTAATATATTACATACCATGTTACTGCATATTCAGAAACTATCAGCATGCTTTGGTTCAATACTAAATAAATAGTATAAAATTATCATTCATTCATTTGGTAAGGCAAAATATTAGATCATAAATTTGGTTTAGCTCAAAATATAAAAGTACTGAAGGTTTGTTTGTTTGTTTGTTTGTTTTTGAAACGGAGATTTGCTCTTGATGCCCAGGCTGGAATGCAATGGCACGATCTCGGCTCACTGCAACCTCGCCACCCGGGTTCAAGAGATTCTCCTGCCTCAGCTTCCAGAGTATCTCGGATTACAGGCGCCTGCCACTATGCCTGGCTATTTATTTATTTATTTATTTATTGAGACAGAGCCTCTCTCTGTCACCAGGCTGGAGTGCAGTGGCAAGATCTCGGCTCACTGCAACCTCCGTCTCCTGGGTTCAAGCGATTATCCTGTCTCAGCCGCCCGAGTAGGTGGGACTACAGGCGCGAGCCACTATGCTCGCCTGATTTTTGTATTTTTAGTAGAGATGGGGCTTCACCATGTTGGCCAGGCTGGTCTCGAACTCCAGACTTCAGGCGATCCACCTGCTTCGGACTCCCAAAGTGTTTGAATTACAGGCATGAGCCACTCCACCCGGCAGGGTTTTGAAGTGACTTATAAACAGAATCAAATGGTCATTGGAAGTTAATGTCCTTGTAGACAAAAATTTTGAGTTAATATGAAAAGAAATTGATAAGTATAAATTATTTGAAAATAAGGTTGGGAGAAATTTTGTGTACAGCCGAAAAGTCTAATTTTGACAAATTCAAATATATTAATGTTTCTATAAAATAAAAAAATTAGACTTTTCCAATAATCAGTGCTACATTTAGACAACTTAACAAAATGGCCTAAGCTGAATGGCATTTAGGAAATAACTGTAAGCGATGTAGACTATATTCACCCTAGTCCCTTGTCTACTTTGCATGCCTATTTACATTTCTATATGACTAGGTCACATAGTTAATAAAAATATAAACATTGTAGATTAGCAATTACTTTAATAACAATTTGTTTTCATAATTTTTATAAATGAAAAATTTATCTAAGCAATGCTCTCTGAAGAAAATGCACTCCCTGTAGATATATAGCATATTATGTTTAAGTTATTTTATAATAAGCACACATTTTCATATTTGTATATTGTTTCTGTGTTTCTTGTTTTGTAACTTAAGCTGAAATTTTCAAAAATAGTATATACAAGATAAAAATAGTTGCTACTTATTGTGTGTTTGTGTAAGGAGCCAGTGACTGAGCTACTTATACATTAAATGAATAGCCTCAGTTACTTTTCACCGCAATTCTCTGAAGTGAGTTCTAATAACCCTGATTTTCCATGGAAGAAACAGAAACTCAGAGCTGATAAGTTACACAACTGGCCACTATTCTGGATTCTGGCTCTCTGGTTTTAGAATTACCACACACCATATTCCATTACATTTTGCTGCATATATATACCAATTGGTAAATTCCTTAATTTTATATTTTCTGTTTGTTTGTTTGTTTACTTAATTTATTATCCTATGACTTGTGAAAAATAAAGTAGAAGTCAATGGATCTCATCTCCTATATATTTTTTCGCCTTTTCTTTTAAGGTTTTCTTGGACTGGTATATATTGCCAATCACCTAAAACCTAATGATTTTGGTAAATTCAGCAGAGAAAAATGTTAATTTGGATTTTAAATTAGATTAATCATCAAATTCAGTGTCCATGCACTGAACTCACTTTCTTAGAAATGGTTAATGTATATGGAAAAGAGGTGTCTGAAGTAACATAGTCTATCAAGTCAAAATTCCTTATATAAAAATGTATTTGTTGGTTGCTATTATATAGTGTTTCAAATATAGCCACAAATGTTTTAAAAAGAAATATTAACTTCTATCAGAAACCTTATCATACAGAGACATAAGCACATGAAAAGATTAAAACAATGCAGGAAATTACCCTAAAAATATAACATTATTTTATAAGGTTATTCCTGATTAGATGTTGAATTTATCATGTAAAATCAAAACATTTGTTGCAAGTGTGTAATCACTAGAAATTAAAGAGCCATATATAGTTCTTATAAAGCAGGGACAAATCTAAATTTGACTTTGAAAATCACATATTGTTTCTGTATCAATCAGGGTTACAGTAAGAAGCAAAAGTTTTAGTTGGGTTTAAAGAAAACCCAATAAAGGTGGGATTTTCAGTGCCATGGGCAAAGATAGGAGAATCTACAAGCAATGGTGAAGTGCTCTGGATTCACGACAGTCAAGGGTCATTATCATTTTTAGGCCTCAAGAGGCCAGGGAGGGGAATGCTTACTGGATTCCAGGGAGAGCTGTAGCTATGGGTGAGGGTTTCTCCTATAGGAGCTGTGCCTAAGATGAAGAAAGCAAGCAATTGCCAAACTACAAAACCACAGGAAAGAAGCAAGAGGAAGTAGTAGCCCACTCCTCTACCTACTTTTCCCACTGCCTTCTTAACTGTAGCAGTGTTTCCTGTTGACTAAACACACCTGGAAGTCAGAGGGCAGAAAAGCTCGTACGACACTACACTCTTGTGAATCCTGCATGGCAAGATTCAGGGTAAAGAAGGGAAGAGAATAAATAAGATGGGGACAAATAATCAGGCCAATTTTTATGGTCAGAGAGGACCAAAACGTTATTCACAACCTAGGGGTTGGGAGTTATAAGATCTCAAGCATAGAAATAGAAAATTGTCATGATTCATCCAGGGAATGTGAATAGCTAAGATAGAGATTATAGAGACTGTAAAAAACAGAATGCAGAATACAGGGGTACAGTGGGATGGTAAAGAGGAAGTAGAGTGTCATCAGAAATTACCCATCATTATGAATTAAGCACACAAACTTGATTCAAAATACTCAGTGTTAAATGTAGGTAAGTACAGGTTATGGTTGACTTGCCCGTGCATTCCCATCCACTTTGCTTTTCTATCTTTCTTTTTTTAATACTCTCAATCACAATGCTTTCTGCTCCTGTCCAGGTGTTGTTACTCTTCAACTTTGGTTATAACAGTCATTTTTCCTCTCTTCCTGCTTTTAAGGTCTCTAGCCTGCAATGATTTTTCTGAGCTTCAATTGCACTGAACCACACAATTTAGTACTGGTTGATTTCTAACTGTGCTTAATGTTCATCTTACTTTATTTCCAGATTGAAAGGAAAGACATAATTTTCCTCTTATGTTTTTATATGTCCTTTACTAATAGCACAAAGTAGAATTCAAGCAGCATGATATAGTTAACTATATATTGTTAGAAAATTATATATATTTAAATTAATTTTGCTCTTAATTTAATATAACAAAGGGAATAATCTGATGCTAAACTAGATTGTGCAGTTGTATCAATCAGAGTTCTGGCAAGGAACATAATTCAACTCAACACAAGATTTTCTGAGGACAGCAGAGATTAGAAATTTCAGGAAGTGTTTACCATGACTAGGCATAAAGTGGCAAGAGAAGAATCCATGTAAGGGTTGAAGGCTCAAGAGATAAGAAGGTCACTCTAGGCTGTCAATTGAAACAACAACTCTAAGAATCAAAGTGTCAGAGGTATCCAAACTAGAGGGACTTCATCTTGAATAAAAGCCAAATAAACAAAACCTGCTGGGTTATATTCCCAAGGAAGTTAAACACTTTTAGGCACAAGAAGTTTATGGTTGAGGGGAATAGTTAACGACACTTACTAAATAAGACCTAGAACTTAAGAAAATGTTCTGATGTCTTAAGACCAAAAAACACTCTCAGTTTAAGAATAGCTTTTGCTTTAAAGATAATAGTATATCCATAAGTTCTTGCTGAAATAAATAGTTACTCAAGAGAATAATACTAATAGCCTGTCACAGGCTGATCACAAGCCTTTTTAATAAAGCATATAAGACCATTATTCATAGTTCTGTTATCCTATATAAGGAAGCATTGTATTTGAAGTGGGCTCATTCTTCCTCTTGCTTCCTGAGGACTCCCTGTAATAGTGTACTACTCTGCAATAGAGGAGACTTTAATAAACCTGCCTCTTTCACTGTGCTTTGTGACTTGTCCTGAATTATTTCCTTCATGATATCAAAGCACCCACTTCTGGGGCCTGGGATCAGAACACTTTCCGGTAAAGAAGTGTCTGAGACTAGGACACAAAAAAGAAATAGCCCAAAAACTCTTCCCTTCTACCCACATATCTCCTTCTTGTGTCTCCCATTGGTTGAACCCAAACAGAAACCAGAGGAAAGAGATCCCTGGGGATGCAGACCCCAGGAGTTTAGCCTATAGGACATAGGGCAGAGCAAAAAAGGACAGAGGGAAGTAGTCCAATGCAGAATAACTGGCACTGTGGGAACTGACAACCAACTTGTTTTGTAGAATCAGAAACACTTTCTACTGTCTTTTCTTTCCTGAAAGACACTCACAACTGCAAAGTGATTACAACTTTTTTCCCTAGAAAATCAGTTACAGGTAAAATCTACTTTCAACATGTCTAGATATTTGTTTTACAGTCACATCTTCACTAAGGAAACACTATGACTTCTATAGATGGAATATCTTAAGGAATAAGCTAACTCTGGACAGGTTCAGATAAGAGCTAACGCGTATTTTGCACTTTAGTTTAGTTTGAAAGTGATGTTAACCATGAGTGGTTGACCACTCACATAACTTTTGAATAGAAATAGTCCAGCCCAGGTACAGTCACATCTTGTAGCACCCTTTCTAGCCATGGTCAACTGGATGAGGAATGAAGAGCTGATGTAAAACTTACAAATCATAGGCTGACCAATGATTTATGCCCTAAGCCCTAGTAGAAAATGATGAGCTGAAATAAATAAATCTGAAGTGTGTAATTAAGTCATACAAAAGGTAAACATCTTAAATGAAACTCATGTACCCTTGCCTACTGCAATTTCTGCTTTTCCTGTGACTCTTCTCTGCTTCCATTCCTACTTGTCTTATTCAATCATGTTTTTCTTTTTTTAATTCTTCTAGATTCAAGCTTGTTCTAAATTCTAGGATTCCTGCAAATACGTATCCTAACAATAAGCAGCCCATTACTTGACTTAGTAGAGAATAGGGTCCTTGCAAACCAAAGAATTAAACCAAAAAAGAATCCAGAGAACACACATTGAATATAAAGCAAGGGAAATGGTTGCCTAGTGAGTCATGGCGATTGTAAATGGCATGACCTGTGCCTGAAGCCATTTCTAGAAGAAGTATATTTAAACAAGCAAACCAACATCCAAACAAAACCATCTACACAATTCCTCATCCTTCAACGGCTGCTTATCCAATTCCTTTCAATTTTTCCAGTCAGTGATTGCTCTAAATTTCCACCCTCAATGGATTCCCTCAAAGAGGTACATTCATGTCCATCAGTTCAGCATGGAGCAAGAACAATGAAAGATACACGACAGTGAGAAATATCTGTGAAATAGATTCAAAACATCAAAATGGTCAATCAGAAACTGTTCTCTTCTCTATGCTTTAGTTGGCTAAATTTTCTGGCTAGTTATTTTATGAGGGGAAAATTAAAGTTTTTTTAAGTCAGAATATCACTTATGATACAGTTCTCTTTTGAGAACATGAATTGAGTTCTTATAAACTAAGCATTTCGTCTTGATAACATTCTGCATAAAATGACCGTTTCAGACATTGTTTTAGATCAGCATTTCCCGAAGTTCATTTGGCAGAACTTATTCAGAGAGATGTAATTAGTGCTGTGTGAAACAGGCTGCCTGTAAAGAAATTTTAGAAATTGCTGGGTCCTCCAAGTTGCTGATGTGCACTGTAGATCTCTAAAAAGGGTAATATACCAAAATAATTTGGCAAAGAACTTATTTTTCCCCTGAGTATTTCTAGGGACTAATATTTGATATGTTATACACCTTTAAAAAGTCTATTCAAATGACTATCTACTCAGTGTCTTCTTGAATGTCATAATCAATTTCTGATACACAGAATGAGTAAAATAGAAAAAAATACATTTATTATAAGATTTTTGTTTGGAAAAAACTCGTTTCTGTCTGGATGTGTGACAGATATTTTTAATTTAAATCAGCATTTCTGTCTTCATGGTGGATTTTTTTTACTATACAATAGTATTTATTAATTATTAATGTCTCTAAATTTCCATTTGAGAGTGGATAGTTATACATTTCATATACCTATAGAGAAATACATATATGTGTGTGTATACATGGGTGTGCATATACATATTCTCTCTATATATTCAAATAATTATATGTTAAGATATTTTAATGTTTTAGTGTTTAAGATAAACATATTTTTTCTCTTTTCATTAATTTAAATATTCAGTTTGATCAGACAATATAATTAAGGAGGATAAATTTTTCTGATCCTGAATTCTCAGTTTCTTAGCAACCACTCAATGAAAGACTCTTTTGATATCCACTGAGATGTACATCAATAGCTTAAGGATTCTTAAAATAAAGAACTGAGAATGCATGATAAATGTTATTAAAATGTCTTTTCCAATGTAATGATTATAGCACAAGCAAATATTTT
The DNA here is from genome assembly GCF_006542625.1 of Nomascus leucogenys. Taxonomy (NCBI): domain Eukaryota; kingdom Metazoa; phylum Chordata; class Mammalia; order Primates; family Hylobatidae; genus Nomascus; species Nomascus leucogenys. The sequence continues at coordinate 49,552,459 of NC_044384.1, read as the reverse complement.
GTTATAAAGGGAAACTACCTTTCCTGAAATTAATTTTTTTCTGATCCAGCGATGCTTCACTTTTGACTAAGGCAAATATAAACGCTTTTGAAAAACATTTGAGATTTCTCCTATATCCTTTATAATTGCCTGTCTTTGCTATACTCTTAAGGGTAAAAAACTTAAATACCCAATCCTGAGGACCCAACTTCTTAGACTTTGCCTACCTTTACATTGAGGAACTAGTATAACACTAGATTAAAAATAGTTTGTTGGTTAAAATATTTAAAAATTATCAGAGTGGGGAGAAATAAATCACTTATTTTCACTTAGGTCCTCCAAAGGTAAAGATAATTAATACAGACTTTACAAAGGTGACAAAATGTGACTATGAATTTCCAAATATCAGAAAAATAGGAAGGGGAAAGTGAACTTCCTAAGATATAGCTTCTTGATTTCATTTTAATGTGTGCTAGAATTTTACTGCTAACTGGTGAATGGTAAGTATATTTTCAATCTGGGCAAAGTACACTGGCTTAATGAGACTGGTAACCTAGTTTCTTTGTGTATTTCCAGACAATTTTAAGAAACGTAGAAATGACTCTTTACATCACCAAATTGCCAATTCTAAGAAAGCACTTGTTCTTCTGGTACTGTTACTTTGACTAGGAACTGAGTAGTTGGTTATTGCGTCCATCTGCTCATCCCCAAAATGTCATCCTTGAATATGCAAAACCACAATGATGTTTTTAAAAATGAAAAACCTTCATAGAACAGTATGTTGAAAATGACTATTTCCCCCAATACCTGTTCTTTCCTTTTTTTTTTCTGAAATTCTATGTTGGTTAATACAACCTAGAATAGAGATTATATTTCCAGATAACCTTGTTGCTTAATATGGCCCTATAGCAAAATTCTGACCAGTGAGAAATAAGCAAAACTTTGTTTTGGCAATGTCTGGGATAGCTTCTGTGGAAAATATTTTGCATACACGCTTTGACCCTCTTCTACATCATTTCCTTCATCTTGTTCCCTAGAATACAATGCCTCCATCTTGAACCATGATGACAATGGCCACACCTTAGAGATGGAGAAGTATGGTTAATGAAGAACTTAGTGGGACAGTGCTGCCATGCCAATCCTGCCATACTGACCTTTAAGCTCTTAAATGGAAATAAATTTCTTAATTGCTTAAGCCATTGTAAATTTTGTTCTTTATAATTTTTGAATTTAAGACTGATAAAGATTTTATTAACTGGAATCAGAACCCTTTCTATTTTAGAATCTATAAGGTAGGCTGAGCAGAAGTGCTTATAGTAATGTTAGCAAAGACTCGGATTATGGAGCCTGGGTTGCTAGTTACCCTTGTTATGTTGTGGGAATAAACTTTTAGCCAAGGGTTAGCTGTTGCAACATGGAAACCAGACCATTGCTGACCTAGGGGAAATGGGAGGATTATTTCAGAAAATGTTACTGCCTTCAACAAACTGAATGAACAAGTGAACTCAGGCCAGAGGTCCACAGGCACCAAGCAATGGAGAAAGGGAGTTTTTGCGTGTTATTTGAAGCACTTTCTGCCTTGGCCAAGGATCTAAACACATAGAAAGTTCTATAATTTGGAGCCTTAAAGAACTGAAAAAACCAACTGCTTTCTATCAAAAACTTGATCAGTTAGGAAGTGGCTTCAAAATGACAAACTTTACAAAAGAAATACTGATATCCCGCCCCACAAAGGCTGCAGGACTAATGATACAGCTGGGTCATGTGTGATCTTTCCCATCTCATGACATTGTTTCAGACAACAACGAGGTAACCAGCACTGACTGAGAGCTTTAAGGGTGAATAAAGTTCTTTATATAAAAGATCACAGACTTCAGGCTTAAAAATGAGATTTGAACAAGATCTTTGGCTAAGAGGGAGCATGAATGGGAAATTGTCTAGAAATGAATAAATGAGGTTTACAGAGTTATTACATAAATTATATTGCTGGAGAAAACATGAGACAGACTGGAGTGCAAAAGTCAGTAAATTTTCTACACAAGAACAATCTCAGGATTCACAAATCTGTTCTAACAGAAGGTGGGCTCCTAAATTTACCCAGTCTTCAGGAAAGATATATTTTCTGATGCCCACCATGGATCTGGCCATGAATAATAAAGAATAATGAACAATCTCTCAGAGGACACGGAAGGTATGCAGATAACAATGGAAATGGAGATTCTTCACATAGAGTACAATCAAGGGATTGCAGGTAATAAAGGAATTTACACTTCTGCCAGAGGAGGGGTTGTTCATTATCCCTGACTAATGGAATTTTATTTTTGCTATGGCCTTACAATTGCCATATGCTTTTGCTGTCGTTTTCTGCCTGTATTGCTTCCTTGTGTATGGTACTTGATGGAGAAAACTGTAGCACACAATGATGGATACTAGACTTAAACTTGCTCTGAAGCTGAAGGATATTTTAGGGCTTTCACTCATGAGAAGAATGTGAAATTTTGTGTGTGGGGGAAGAAGAATACATTCAGATATTTAGGAAGGCAAAGAGGTAGACAGGAGCAGTGAGTGTTAGCTGGCCTTCAATACTAAGCTTCCTCTTCCTTTTGGTAATAGAATCTACAACTGGGCACATTTTTCAGCTTTGATTTTTGTTACATGTAGTTAGGTAACCAAGTTTTAGTGACTGGGATGTAAGTAGATGAATTTCCACACCCTTAAGACTTAACTAGAGTGTGCCCTTTTCTTAATTAATGAAGAGCTGCACATAGTTTATGTGCAAAATTGGATGAATTTAGACATATACAAACATTCGTGATACTGTCACTATAATCAAAGTCATAGATACATGCAGCATCTCTCAAAGTTTCCTTTTGTCTCAGTTTCTGGCATGTGTGTGGTAAGAACACTTAACATGAGATATACGCTCAACTAAAATTGAAGTGTACAATACTGTATTTTTATCTGTAGGCACTATGGGTACTACGTCATATGACAGATCTCTAGAACTCATTTCTCTAGCATGAGCATAGCTAAAACTTTATACCCATTGAACAACTCCCTATTTTTCTCACCTCTTCAGCTCCTGGCAACCACTATTCTAGTCTCAGCTTCTATGAGTTTGACTACTTTAGCTACCTCAGATAAGTGAAGTATGTAGTATTTATCCTTCTATTACTGGCTTATTTCGTGTAACATAATGCCCTCCAGGTTCAACCCTGTTGTCACAAATGGCTAAATTACCTTCTTTTTAAAGACCAAATAAGAGATAGCTATACTACCATGTTCTTTGCAGCATTGTTGACAATAGCCAAGTATGGAAACCCAAGTGTTCATAGACAGATGAATGGATAAAGAAAATGTGGTATCTACGTATAATGTAATATTATCCTTTACTTTTTCTTCTTCTCTTTTTCTCCTTTCTTGTTAAAAGGAAAATATGCTATACGGGGCTGAAATGTCCTCCTTGGAACATCAAATGATCTTAAAATGTAGGCCACACACATGACAACATAAAAGACACATAGATCCATGACAATATAGCGTGGCATATCAGTCATATTTTGCACAAAGGAGAAGTAAACTTTAAATGTTATTTAATTAGGAATATTTACATTTTCAACTAAGAGAAAACTCGAGTAACAGTACGTTAATTGCTAAGAGTTGAGTTTTTTCATAAAACAAGAAGTCTTAGTAGGAGATGGTATGTTAGTCCATTCTCATACTGCTATGAAGAAATACCCAAGACTGGGTAATTTATAAAGGAAAGAGGTTTAATTGACTCACAGTTCTGCATTGCTGGGGAGGCCTCAGGAAACTTACAGTCATGGCAAAGGCAAATGAGGAGCAGATACTTTCTTCACAGGATGGCAGGACTGAGTGAGTGCAAGCAGGGGAAATGCCAGACACTCATAAAACCATCAGATTTTGTAAGAACACACCCACCATAATTAGAATGGCATGGGGGAAATGGCCTCCATGTTCCAATTACCTCCACCTAGTCCCACCCTTGACACGTGGGGATTATGAGGATTCCAATTTGAGGTGAGATTTGGGTAGGGACAGAAAGCCAAACCATATCAGATGGTTAGTTTAGATTCAGCTAGACCAGAATCCTATCAAAGACCAATGCTCTATCTTTATTTCTGTTCCTCTATTCTTAGTGTGGTGGCATTTTTAACTTATTTTTGTACTTCATGGTTATAAAAAGGGTATCTCAGTTTCATGTGCCTGTATGTACTCATCCTCTAACTAAAAGAGAATTGTGATGCATGCACTACAAATTTTGCTCAGATTTATTTCATAATGTAAATTAACTGATTTTTTAAAATGGCATATTCAAAGGCTGTGATATATGTAAATGCACAAAATAAAAACACTGAGAGTACAAAAATGTCTAGTTTCATAATAGAAAGGTAAATCATAGAAATATATATGAACTCAAATTAGGTAACACTTTGCAACAATGGACTGGTACATTTATGTAAAACAAAAGTAGAAATTATATAAAAGTTTAATAGTCATGTCAGTTACATTAACTGACATGTTACCAATATTGCGATATAATTATGGACAGATGACTTCTGGATTGCTTGTAAGCTTTAACAAACTACTTTTGCTTCTCTGTAAGGGCAGATGTCATCTTTTCAACTTCATGTGAAAAAAATATGCAAACCTTTCAATGATACTCATGTGTTTATGCATAAAACTGTTTTCTAAGGAAATGATTTCCATTATTAGATATTCATTGAGTGTTAGAAAATGCATTCTGTCTTACATTATTCTTGTGAGATCAAAGTCCTCGTAGTTTTCTTCAGATTAGATTAAGTATATTCTGACTGGGTTTAGAAAGCAAGAGCCATTTTCTTAGTGTAAGATAAATTCATGAAAATTTACAACATTTCAGGGGAGGAGGGAGAGAAAAAGAAAGGTAAAAAGTAAATCTAAAAATCATTTAAAACATCTCATGCCCACATTTACTGAAACTTTGTATTTACTTTGTTGTAGAAATCTGGAAAGAAAATTCTTAGTAAACATGTAATTTTGATAACAGGTGCCTATTAGGGGAGTGGATAGAGATGATGGTTAAAATATCCTGACAAATCATGGATGATTCATAGAAAACATGGGTTCAGGTATAGAAATGAATAGAATAAAGAAGTAGTGTGCACACATATGGCTCATGTTTTCCTATCAGATGCTCCTTTCTTGTTTTTCTCTATATGATTGTGTTTATAATGAATTTGTGGCCATGTGGGAATGTGCAGAGATCAGCCCATCAACAGTGACTTCTCAGAATTTTACTTGACTTTCCAGTCTTCATTACTTCAGTAGGAAAATAAAGTCCTGAGGAAAAAACGGTCAGTGTTTTTACCTGGATTTCTTCAAGTAGTTTGAGAAAGAGACCACAGATTTTGCTAACAATGGATGCCCAACATTAAGTGTCCATAAAATATTATTTTATTATCCTTACTGACTAACTTCTAAATATTACCCTGCAAATATGCTTATATCACTCCAATGGTCAGGAAGAGCCAAGGGGATCTGGTTTTTATTTTTTGCTTCGCTTTTGTATTTTCATCTGCTAAAATTAGCCAAACTCATATCAAGGTGACAAATACAAATTTTTTCTCTCCCATAGTTTTGACGTAATGAAACAGAAAGAAAAGATACAAAGAGGAATCAGGAGATTTGTTTAACCAAACTGGTTTACTCTTGTAATGCCAATAAACATAGAAGTTGCTGAAGAAAGATTTTGCATTTCCATTGCTACGGTGTTCCTCAGACGGCAGGCAGAGTATGATGTAAAGGGGAAAGGGGAGACAGAAGAGAACAATTGCTCAAGTGGACATTTTTCACCTGGAGTTCTGTTTTGTCCTGAGAAAAGCTCTGTATAGATATCACACCATAAAGTAGCACTATAGGGCAGAATTCTGCATTTGCAGATATGATTACTTTAGCATAGAAGAAAAGAAGATTTCTAAAATTCTGTGATGATTGGAATAAATAAGTGCTAAAAATGTCACACTGTCCTACAATTGTTCCCTGGCCATTCCCCACCTCGGACCCACCTTTAAGAATTACCACATATGCCGGGCGCAGTGGCTCACGCTTGTAATCCCAGCACTTTGGGAGGCCGGGGCGGGCGGATCACGAGGTCAGGAGATCGAGACCACGGTGAAACCCCGTCTCTACTAAAAATACAAAAAAAATTAGCCGGGCGTGGTGGCGCCCCCCAGCTACTCGGAGAGGCTGAGGCAGGAGAATGGCGTGAACCCGGGAGGCGGAGCTTGCAGTGAGCCGAGATTGCGCCACTGCACTCCAGCCTGGGCGGCAGAGCGAGACTCCGTCTCAAAAAAAAAAAGAATTACCACATCAATCTAGGGTATTTAGAAGTAAAGAGGTTTTCTCCCCCGCCCCGCTGATACCTTTAAAATTCTTTCTAAGGATTTTGTAGTTAAGGGAAAACACCGAGCTGGCTTTTGCTTGTCTTTAAGATTATTAATGGGAGATGACTCGTACCATCCAGCTGCAACACATACAGGATGAAGTTAACCTCAGGCTCTTGGACAATGTAGACACTGGAATAACATCTAAAGAGACTTGGGACCATAATAGCATTAGCACTCATTTTGTTATGAATGCATGTTTCTTCCATGAGTTATATGTCTAGATGACTATATGCCTACAAACACAGCAGCTCTATAATCTTTAAATTCTTCTGGTTACAGTTGATGTGTTTTTCCTAGTCTGACATTTCCAGAATATCTCGTAAATCTCTGCAAACTTGATAATATTTTATGCTTTAATGTTGTGCAAATTCTAGTCCCTTTAGAAAAAAATAAAAGAAGATTGCAGTTCTGCTATGTAACTAGCAGAAGCATAAGGCTCTAAAAAAATGTGTGGCAGTTCATTTCCTTTGAAACATCCATTTAATGACAATTTGCCATAAATTTTAATTCAATTTTTGTTTGTTTCTTTCAGGTGTTGATTTTTTTTTAATGTAGTCAATAACATTTACATATAACAATTGGCAACTTAGAGTGTTATTAATAGATTATTCACCTGTATTTGCCTTTATTTGTGTGTGATGGGTGCAGCAAACCACCATGGCACATATATACCTATGTAACAAACCTGCACATTCTGCATATGTATCCCAGAACTGAAAGTATAATAATAATACAAAAATTTAATTCTATATAATGTTTTTATTTTCTCCTCTCCCAAGATTGAAACATTTGCTTTACTTACAACATAATAAGCATATTAGAGTACCATAGAAATACAGGAAAAAACAGATATACAGACGGTTCCTCTTGAGTCAAATGAAATTTAACACAACTGTCCACTGGGTGTTTTTTATTCACGATGCAGGAATGTACTAATGCTAGTAGTTCACATGAAACGACATGGTTCAGGAAAGGAGTGTTTTTCACTAGGATGAATAAACAGCCAATCTTGGAGTGAACAGAAAATCCCACAACAGAAACTTGGCAAGAATTTGCTAGTAATAAGTTAGTTCAATTGAGAGAGGGATTTAGCATTGTTTCTTTTCTAGGAGATGAATGATTAAAAATACTCCCTGCACCAGGTGCTCCGTGGTGCTCTTGACCTTCATTCCCGTCTATGTTTGCAGGTGTTCCTTCAGTTTTACAGGGCTAAACTGTCTTTCTATGTCTCCATGCGGTGTAATTTTGGTGACATGCATTGTGGATGAGTGCAGTCACTTCTCTTGCCATTACAGATAAATTTTCAACAAGAGGATCCAAAGCCTTATGCATAAAAGTTGGATGTGTATCAAGGGAACAAGAAGAGATGCCAACATTTGTTTACACTGTGTATTATGAGTATGGAGTTATAGCCTGACATTTGCATTCAAGTGGATTTAAAGAGATAATTTAAATTGAAGGTATATATTAATATTTTATACAATTTCTTAGGATGAATTTTAAAATAAAGAAAGGGAAAAATGCATAATTTTATTTGAAGATCAACATTGGTTTTGGTTGATATACTATTAGAATCTGAATTACAGTTGTAAGTACATACATTGATACACTAAAAAGATAAAACCTAATATATTATCTGTTGTGATTGTACCATGGAAGAAGTGAAAGATGAGAGATAGCTGCTTGTTCAGAAAAAAATATAGGGTCACTTTGCTGTACATTTTCTGCTGGGAACAAGAGAAAGAAAAGCTGCTTCTCTATGAACTGTGACTGTCTCCAATTCTGAACAGCAAGTAATATTGGAGGTGTTGTAAATACAGTAAATCCAATTTTGTTGTTTTGTTTCTGATATCTCTCTATCTATCTATCTTCATCATCATCATCAATCACCTACATAGTATCTATCATCTAAAAATTAAGAAAGCTTTAGTATTAACAACATTGGGAGATTGCACGGATTTACCAAAGCTATTATATATTATTTTCTGAGTTGTAACTTTCATATTTGTTTTTCCATATATTACTTTGGTAATTCAAGGTACTAATTATGATGGATGTTATTTGAATCTATTAGTTTGGAAATTAAAGTAGAGCAATACCACAATAACAAGAGCATGCAGGGGTCTCTGTGATTTTGCAGTTAAGGACTTAAAAGTGTGTAAATAATTTATAAAGGAAAAATAAATTGGATCACTAAACTAATGCAAAGTAAAAAAAAAAAAAATAGTGCAGGCCAATGAAAGAGGATCAGAGAAGATAGTAAACCATACTTCGAAAAACAGTATTTGCCTTTATTTTATTTTCAATCATTGTATCTTCTGAAAGCATTGGGACTTTGTTTTTGATACAATGTTCGATTATTTGAAGATTATTTTGCTTTTCAGATGGCTGTTGCTTTAGTGATACTCAGTGATAGATACTTCCTGGAACTGCAAAATTAGTACCAAATTCGGGATTGATGAGTCAAAAGGGTCAAAATAAAAAAAGAAAATGGGAAACTATACATTCAAGTAAGGTAAAATATGAAATTTAGAAAGAAATAAGTAAATTTAATTACCTATTTTAGTCTACGATACATTAAAAAAAGAAAAACTCATTTTATCATCAAAAAGGACTGAATCCTTTCTCTTATTTTTCTTCTTTCTTCTACATATCAGCAGATACCTTTGGCACTCAAAATGTATCTAATTTTCTATATTCTGAAGCCGGCAAATAAAATAATAAACCTATTGAATCTGAAATATGTTTTTGGGAAAAAGTAAGAGTGCACTCAGATATTAATTGAGATTATTAAAGAGAACAAATTGTCCAGCCTAAAGAGAATAAATTTTCAAGCCTAAAGAGAACCTTGCTAGTGGATGAATATGGGCTTTTTTACCTCAAAAAGGGAAGCCACATTTATACTCATTGGGAATAGGTAGAATCTTTTGAAAGTCAGAAAAATATAATAATGCCAACAAGGATTCTATGTTATAATAGTAATAAAAGATAATTAAAATACATATGTGCATTTCCTGATATGAATCCTAAACTAAATTGTTTTAAATGAAAGTGATTTAAAATATATACATGGGCTCTTATTTTTTAAGAAGGAGATAAAGTAAGAAAAAAGTCTTGCTTAAAATGTTAAAGAAGGGTGATTCGTTTTTCTGCCATTTCTCTGTTTTCTTAGTAGCAAACTACATTGGAATTTGCTGTTTGGTTACTCAGTCTGCCACACTTTGGATGCTCCACCTGTGTCAAATTTAAACAGCAGATGGGTCTGCCACTTGAACTTCTGCCAGTAAATCTGGGCCCCAATTCCAAAGTAAAAGGACGGGGCCTGAGGTGAGGCTGTACAATGTACAATCTGGTTCTGAGTGCAATTCTCAGGAGTGTGATTATGCTTCAGGTTAATTTGGAGGGAATTTTTTTTCCTGAAAGTTGTATTGGGAAGTAGAGAAGATCCCCCAAGAATCTGTTTTGGTTTCACTTGAAATTGTGGACCATGTAAAACGCACCATGGAAGGACTTTGGTCTACAAGGCAAAATAGAGTGGCACACTGTGGAAGAAATACTGTGATTGTGGCATAAGGGGAAATCATGTGATATTTTGGTGTTTATTGCAAGAGCAGTGAAAAATTACGGGTAGTAATTTTGGAAATTATAGGATTTGGTAAACATGACAGGGTTTGGGAAATGTGTCACTAGAATAAAAAGACAAAGAAATCATTCATCAAAATTATTGGAGCTATTGAGAAACTATTATGGTAGTCCTCCTTATCCATGGTTTTGCTTTCTTGGTTTCTGCTTATTAAGCTACTGTTACACAAACCTTTCACAGTCTCAATTTCTCTTCTATGGGGTGACATCCCCATCACTAGGCCCTATTGCTGGATCTAGGAGCACAGTAGTCTCTCTTTCTCTATGGGGGACAAGTGCCAAGACCCCAGTGAATGCCTGGACCCACTGAGTTCCACCATGCTCTGAAAATATTAAATGGGAAATCCCAGAAATAAACAATTCATAAGTTTCAAATTGTGTTCCTTTTTGAGTAGTGTGATGAATTCTCTAGTTGTATCACTCCCTCTCCCTGGATGTGAATCATCCCTTTGTCCAGCATTTTTATGCCATCAACACTTATCGCCAATACTCACTTAGGAGCCATCTCAGTTATCAAATCCATTGTCCCAGTAACACAGTGCTTGTGTTCAAGTCAGCCTTATTTTACTTAGGCTGTAGTAAATGCAAGAGTGCTGGCAACTCAGATATGCCAAAGAGAAGCCTTATGGTACTTCCTTTAAGTGAGAAGGTGAACGTTCTTGACTTAACGAGGAAAGAATAAAAGTTTTACCCAAAGGATGCTAAGATCTATGGTAAAATGAATCTTTGATCCATAAAATTGTGAAAATGGAAAAATAATGCATAATTTATATAAGTTTTGGCACAATCGACAATTTCAGGCATTCACTGGGTCTTGGAACTTGTCTCTCAAAGATAAAGGGAGACTACTGTGCTCCTGGATGCAGCAGTAAGGCCTAGTGAAGGGGTTGCCATCCTTTAGAAGAAAAATTGAGACTGTGAAAAGTTTGTGCAACAGTTGCTTAATAAGGAGAATTATAATAAAAGTGGTGGTGGAACCTGAAAAACTGTGCCCATGTCAAGCTTTCTGGCTAATACTGAGAGGTACAGTCCCACAGGAGTGAATTAAGGAACAAAATGTGTTCCAATACTTTGCTGATCATAGCTTCTCAAAAAAATTTAGATGGTTGACAAGTAATCTGACATATAAAGGTTTCTGTAGAAGCTATGTGGAATCATGATACCTCAGGTTATCATGGGAGGGAAGGTCAGGGTGGCCAAATTGAATCCTGCAAGGTATCAACTGCAAGTATGTTTGGATTGTATCATCCGTTCCCCATGACTCCCGTCTAATTGCCTGGGAAGCCAGAACTTCCAGAACTCTAGTCCCATTAGATACTGCTGAAATTGCTGAGACCTTGCCTTGAGCACATGATTGAGTACTTGCTGAATAACTGGGGAGAATAAGACAGTCCATGTGCTAATTGTCGAGGCAAAAGTGATGGTTCTTATGACTTCATGACTATGAGAAACACAGGTCCGTTAAAGTTCAGAAGCAAGAAAAATGCCCAAGGCTCAGGAGTGACTGTGAAGGTCTCAGGTGGGCGCTGAGGTTAGGTCCAACATACGAGGAATCATCATCCTTTGTTAGTGTTAATCGTCATAAAAGGTAAATAAAATAAAGGAAGAAAAAAGAAAGCACTAATCAATAAAATAATAAATGTAGTTACTTTAAGGAGATATAAACATTAAGAAAGAGGCATGCCAAATATTTGGTGGGCAGTCTTGATTGGAAAAGAATTCTATTCAATAGCATAAGAGAAATGAAACATTTACTTTTTAAAATGAATGCAATTATGCAGTAAGTTTCACAAAATCAAACTTCACTGTGAATGTTTTAGAGGAGCCTGAGCCCCAAAGAGATTGGAGTTCTGATGTTATGATGACCATGTGGATAGAAGGAAGTGATTATTCTTTTTGTTGAGGTAGTAAATACAAGAAAAATTGTACAGGTCAACCAAATTCTAATGATATAGGGAAACAAGAATAAAAATAAGCCAAATTGTGAAATGCTTTTTTGGACTCTTGTTGGTCACTGCAAAAAGAAGAGAAAAAGCAGCAGATATCTGATTAGACAGGTTCAAGGTCTCTAACAAGACTAAATTGGGAACTCCATTCACTGTGGTCCTGGTAATAGGACCTTCATGCTCTTAGCATTATCATGAGGAAGATCACATGCAAATGAATAAAGAGCAATTAGGAGCTATTTAGCTCAACCTTGTAGGAAGAACTAGGGAGAAATTTGCTTTGTGTTGTGCTACAGGCAAAGAATGGATCCAATGAGGGAAGAATTTGGAGTTGTATATAAAAGCAGTTGAATGAATTTCAACTGCTAGTCATTACTTCGCTAGGTGATCATGGTCAGGTCAGTGTGTGCAGCAAATCATACAGTTTGATAGCCTTGTTGCATTGCCAGTACTTCCCATGGGCTTTGCACTGGAAAAAGAAAAGTTCACTTTCATTTGTCCTGGAATCAGAGCAATCATTGTATACTGCATTTATAAATTGTCCCAGGGACACTACTCTGCATTGGGTCTACCTGCATAGCTGCTGAGCTCAACATTAAAATAGACATTTTTCTTATTACATTGGAATGCCCTAGAGTTTCTTTTTCAGCCTCGTTTATACCTTCTCACTATCAAAAACTTAATCTTTGCAAACACATAGAATAATTATCCTTTAGATGAAATAACATGTCCAAGAGAATAAAACCTCACTGTGCTTCTACTAGAAGAGAATGCACCAGGATTAAGATGACCATGTGTGTAGAAGTGAGCTCTTTTCCTGGTGGATTCCCATAATTGCACAATGTACTGATTTATGCGATATCAGCAGAGATTTTTCACAGTTCCAGAAATGACCGTTTTAATTCCTAATCACCCATTGAGTATTTACAACTTCCTATGGAGCATTCTGTCCCCAAAAGAACGGATAATCCCTGCTTAAAAATAATTCTGGTCAAAATTAAGTAATAGAAATCCATTCTGAAATACCACTAATAAGCAGTGAAATGCAATTTCTATCTGAGGTTTGAACATAACCATGGCATGAAATGGCTGAGTGAGGACATATGGATGCAAGTTATGTCAGTAAACCAGTTTCCAAATATGTTGTGCTGAGAAGTTTTCAATTCCTCTTTAAGGAAACAACATAAGTGACCTGAACGGAATCATGATATGCTTATGATTGGCTTTAACTCAAATATTTGTGCTAATAGAATTTCTCATACCCTTCAGGTTCATATAGACCTAATATATTTTATGAACCTGTAAAGCTATTAAAATAACATTTCTCAGTAACAACATTACACATTCTTCAGTTTCACAAATGAAGTCAACAATGTAGTTGTGGAATCTGTTATAAGGATTTGAAAGGTGGTATGCTCTAGAAATGGTATGATATTTCTTCAATGGGTTCTCTTGACTGTAAAAATTAATAATGACTCAATAAAGATGTTAGATTAAGAGACTAATGAAACAGTCTCTTATTTTTACTTTCCACTTATTCCTCAACCCACTCCAAACTGGTTTCTGTTTACATACCCTGCATATTTTAATTTCAATCTGTTCATGTATGGCTTAGCTGATACTTAATTTAATACAGTTTTTAAAGTTCTTATCCTGTCCGACATTTAAGCAATTTTTGACACTGATGGACATTCTTTCCTTCTTGAATCATTGTCTTTCTCTGGCTTCCAAGATACCCTGGTTTTCTTCCTGTGTATAATATTGATCATTCTCAGCCTGTTTTTGTGGCTTTGTTTTCTCAAAGAAAAGATTGTACTGGACAAAGTTAAAGAAGCAAAGAAGACTTTATTCAAGGCTATTGCAATGTGGGAGAGAGGCCAGAACTCAGTTTTAATGCAGCTCCTGTGAAAGAAATAGCACCAGGGTTTTGAAGAGCTGCAGTGAAGAGGAACTCACAGGCCATCTGTGTTTGCTAAGTGGCTTAACCCAAAGGAAAAGTAAACTTTCGTTATCTTCATAATGGGAAATATTTTATAATTTGGAGCAAAGTGCCCTCCAAAGTTAGGTTTCTACCCTCACACAGAAACTTACAAATGGAGACACCGTCTTCCTTGGTTACATTTCAAAAGCATGGCTCCAGGGTCCTTGCTAAAGACAATCCTGGATTGTAAAACTTGCAAGATGAATTTAGAAAGATTTACATCTCAAAGTCCTAGTGAAACAATTTACAAAGTTTTGTAAAGTACATGCTCTAGGAAAAGGATGGTTCAGGGTCTAGAGACAGGAAGACACCTGTCTCAAATTTAGGCTGAGGGAAACATTGAGGTCAGCAGTCCTTTCCAGACATTTGAATTTAGACTTTTGTTTTACAATATTTTTTTCTTGGCTTCCCCTTGGAAACCTTTCCTACAGGCATTCTCATCTATTCCTATGGTTTTATCATATGTATTCTAATGACTCCCAAATCTTAATTTCCAACCTAGCACCATCTTCTGCACTTCAGACATATCTGTTCAATTGCCTAAATCCTGTCTTCACTTCAGCATTTCACAGGCACTTCAACATGCCAAAATTCAAATCCTAATCTTAGCATTTGCCCTTGTATCTGCTAACTCAAATTAAAATACATTTTCTTCAGCTCCAAGTATAATTCATTACTAAGTACTGTTGATTTTCTATCCTAATATCTCTCAAAAAAAAGTTTGTATTTCCAACAAAAATAGTTTGCTATTCATTTTGCCATTGTTTACTTACTAGGCCAATAAATCCACTATGACAGTGACTCTGGCTTGCCACCCTTACCTCCACCAGGTCTGCGTTTACTCACCCCTTCCTCTTCCCTCCACTTCCCCTTCTTTGCTGCACACAATGATATACAGTCATGTGACATATACCAATGCTTTGATCAATGATAGAATTCATAGTTGAGAGTGGTCCCATAAGATTATAATGAAGCTGAAAAATATCTATGGCCTAGCAATGTTGTAGCCATGATAATGTCATAGAGCAATACCTTCCTCAGGTGTTTAGGTTGATGCTTGTGTAAACAAACCTACTGTATTACCAGTTGTATAGAAGTATAGCACATACAATTATGTATACTACATAATACTTGATAATGTTCATACATTACCATGTTAATGGTTATTTGCTACACTATACTTTTTATGACTATTTCAGAATGAACTTTTTCTACTTATGTATGTTTTATTTAGAAAAAGTTAACTGTAAAACAGCCTCAGGGAGGTATTTCAGAAGAAGGCATTGTTATGATAGAAGATCTTTCATGTGTATTCTTGCCCCTAAAGACCTTCTAGTGAGATAAAATGTAGAGATGGAAGACAGTAATATTAGTAATCCTGACCCCATATAGGCCTAAGCTAATGTGTGTGTGTCTTAGTTTTTAGTAAGGAAGTTTAAAAAGTAAAATAATAATAAATTTTCAAAATAGAAAAAGCTTATAGAATAAAGATATAAAGAAGCTATTTTTGTACAGCCATACTATGTGTTTCTGTTTTAAGCTAATTATTGCAAAAAAGTCAAAAAGTTAAAAAAATTTTTAAATTAAAATGTTATAGTAAGCTATGGTTAATTTTTTATTGAAGAAAGAAGATTTTAAAAACAAATTTAGTGTAGCCTATGTGTACAGTGTTTACAAAGTCTACAGTCATGCTCTGTGATGTCCTAGAGCTTCACATTCACTCACCATGAACTCACTGACTCACCCAGAGCAGCTGCTAATCCTGCAAGCTCCATTTGTGGTAAGTGCACTAAATGGGTTTACCATATTTTATCTTTTATACCTTATTTTTCCTGTACTTTTTCTATGTTTAGACAGACTTAGATGTACAAATACTTGCCACTATGTTACAATTGCCTACAGTAATCAGTATAGTCACATGATATAGAGATTTTTAGCCTAGGAGAAATAAGCTATACCATGTAGCCTTGGTGTATAGTGGGCTATACCATCTAGATTTGTGTAAGTTTACTCTATGATGTTCACGTGATGAAATAACTGAACTAAATAGCTTCTGCACAGCAAAAGAAACTATCATCAGAGCGAACAGGCAACCTACACAATAAGAGAAAATTTTTACAATATACCCATCTGACAAAGGTCTGATATCCAGAATCTACAAGGAACTTAAACAAATTTACACGAAAAAAACAAACAACCCCATCAAAATGTGGGCAAAGGATATGATCAGAAACTTCTCAAAAGAAGACATTTATATGGCAAACAGACACATGAAAAAAGCTCATCATCACTGGTCATTAGAGAAATGCAAATCAAAACCACAATGAGATACCGTCTCACTCCAGTTAGAATGGTGATTATTAAAAAGTCAGGAAACAACAGATGCTGGTGAGGTGTTGGAGAAATAGGAATGTTTTTACACTGTTGGTGGGAGTGTAAATTAGTTCAACCATTGTGGAATAAAGTGTGGCAATTCCTCAAGGATCTAGAACCAGAAATACCATTTGACCCAGCAATGCAATTGCTGGGTATATACCCAAAGATTATGAATCATTCTATTGTAAAGACACATGCACATGTATGTTTACTGTATCATCATTTACAATAGCAAAGACTTGGAACCAACCCAAATTCCCATCAATGATAGACTGGATAAATAAAATGTGGCACATATACACCATGGAATGCTATGCAGCCATAAAAAAGAAAGAGTTCATGTCTTTTGCAGGGACATGGATGAAGCTGGAAGCCATCATTCTTAGCTAACTAACACAGGAACAGAAAATAAAATACTGCATGTTCTTACTCATAAGTGGGAGTTGAACAATGAGAAAGCATGGATACAGGGAGAGGAACATCCCACACTGGCACCTGCCAAAGGTTGGGGCGCAAGGGGAGGGAGAGCACTAGGACAAATACCTAATGCATCCGGGGCTAAAAACCTAGATGATGAGTTGATAGCTGCAGCAAACTGCCATGGCACATACCTATGTAACAAACCTACACATTCTGCACATGTATCCCAGAACTTAAAGTAAAATTTTTTAAAAAGAGAGAAAATAAAGAGAGAAAGAAATGGCCTAACGACACATTTCTCAAAATGTATCACCATTGTTAAGCAATGCATGCCTGTATATTTAAAAACATACATCTTGTTACTCAACTTTGCTGTTTAAAACTCCTCAATCATGGTTTTTGAGGTAAAGTTCAGAATGTTTCAGAAGCTTATATGTCCTCTACAACAGAGGTTCAATCTACATTTTCAGATTTACCATTCACTGTCGATGCTTCAGCTATAGTCTTGTTTTTTCTTGTTCCTTTAAAACATAATGTTTTCTTACTTAATGATTTGCATTATATTGTTTCCTCTTTCCTCTACAAATCTTTTGGCTAACTCCTATGCTTCCTTCCAAAGCTGGGCTAATACTAATTTTTCAAAAAAATTTCTACCCACCAAACTAGATTTGTTTTCCCTACTACATGCTTTCATCCCACTCTGTACTTCCTTCTTTTAATAGACATCATACTTCATCAAATTCTGTTCCCAGAACAAGAACCTTCATAAGAGTGCAGCCAGAGTCAAGCTTGCACACTGCTAATTCTGACACCTAGAACAAAGGCTGGTGTAAAGTCAGTGTTTCACGGATATGGATTATATTAAATGAACCACATATTAAAGTAGCAACTCCTAATACAAATGCCCATTGTACATAAGCACATATAACTTATCTACTCCAACACACATTCTTCAAAATGACTGAAGAAGATTACAGGAAAACTAAGCCAAAACATGGCTTTAGAAAGTTAAATTAAAGTAGCATGTAAAGTGCATCTTTTGCCAAAGCGAGAATTATCTTGAAAGAGTAATGCATATGAAATATAATATATTGAACTCATGGAAATGTCACAACAATGGCATCGCCTGATTCCAGTTGTCCTGGTCATTCATATCATAATTTAGTTCACATAGTACATCACATCCAGAAGGTTAAGGAGAAGATGCCTGAGGATGGTGTCAAATTTACGAGAGTATGAATAAATATTCATGAGCCTACAGCATTTCATGATGCCCTTTGACAAACTTTCCAGGAGAATTAAGAGTTTGTCAAGATTTCAAAGCTCAGATGATTGATGTTTCCAATAGCTTGTTATAAATATGCAGTGTGATTTTCTTAGAAGGAGAAGCTTCTCATCACTAGAAGCTTTTGAAAGTCTTCAGGAGCATTTTTTTTTGTTATGAATAGTAATTTGTCACTAAAGATCCCATGAGACAATGTTATCCCCAGCTTACTGAGGATATGATCTGAGAGGCTGAAACTTAAAAAGGGGATCAATAATTATTCAATCTATTGTGAAAATTCTCACAAAATTTAAAAAACAAAAGTGGGCTGACCATTTACACTGTGCTCTGAAAACAATGATACACATCAGGTTAATTATGTTACTAGGAATTATGTCAAAGCCTACTAATGAAATCACACTAAAGATGCACAGTGAAAAAAGCCCGTGAAGAAACTTTTAACCCTCTTTATTTAATTAAATCCTTATTTTTCTGGATTAAAAACAGGAGATAGAGGTATATCTTTAAAAAATACGAGAATGGTTGAAGATTACCCACCAGTAATTGAAAGTAATAAGGTTCAATAAAGACGATAAAATGTGAAAAGTGTTCACATATGTTCCTACTAATAGTAACATTTTATTTAAACGTTCTGGAAAGTATTTCACAGTATTCAATGAAATCCTTGCAATGTTAAAAGCCTTTCAATTTTTCATTTCACTTATAGTAATGTATCCTAGTGAAACAATTGGACTTATAGAAAATACTAATTCAGCATTATTATAACAACCAATAATAGAATTATCTCATATCCAATGATAGAATTATATAAATTACTAGTATATTGATATTTCTGAATCTTTATGTCTTAGAAAGTTTACTTATAGAGATTACGTAATTGGAATAATTACAATTTTTAATAATGTGTGCTTGCTTAGGCAAGAGAGCAAAAACAGACTTCCAAATTATATATAAAATTTTATAAATTCTGCATATATGCATCATGATATCAATGATTTAAAAATATGTATGGAAAATGGAATAAATACTCTGCTTATCAGTTATTTTAGTCTATCAGTATGCCACATATAATCAGAAAATATTTTACTGTATTTAAAGAGAGGTTATTTTTTAGAGCAGTTTTAGATTCTCGGCAAAATCAAAAGGAAACTACAGGAAGTTCCCATATAATCCCTGAGCTCACACATGCACAGGCTTAGCCACTACCAACGTTGCACATCAGAGTGGTACGTTTTTTACAAATGATGAACCGGCACTGACACATCATTCTCACCCAAAGTCCATAATTTACACTGGAGTTCACTCTTGGTGTTGTATATTCTCTGTGGGTTTTGACAAATATATAATGGTGTGTATTCACCATTACAGTATCATAGAGAATAGTTTTATTTCCCTAAAAATCCTTTGTACTCCACTAATTCATCCCCCTCTCTCCTAACTCCTGGCAAACACCAATCTTTTTACTATCACCATAGTTTGCCTTTTCCAGAATGTCATATAATTGGAATCATATGAGCCTCTTTAGTTGGCTTCTTTCACTTAGTAATAAACATGAAATGTGTCTCCATGTCACTTCATTGCTGGATAGCTCATTTCTTTTTAACACTGAATAATATTCCATTTTACTCATGTACCATATGTACTGTTGGCTTATTGATTATTGTCTTCAGAATTATAAAATAAAATGCATATTAGTTATTACCACATAAAATACAATGGAAATTTAAGCTATTGCCAAAGAAATCTATAGGATTATTGTATACTTTATTTTTGCATTCTTTCCTTAAAAAAGAATTTTCCAGGGAACACCACATTTTATATAAAATGTGTTCTTCTGAGATGTGCCAAAGTCAAAATAAAAAACGAGCTCTCTAATATGGTTTGGCTCTGTGTCCTTACTCAAATCTCATGTCAAATTGTGATCCCCAGTGTTGGATGAGAGGCCTGGTGGAAGGTGATTGGATGAAGGGGGTAGTTTCTAATGGTTTAGCACCATCCTCCTAGTCCTGTCTCATGATAGCCTTCTCACAAGATATGGTTGTTTGAAAGTGTGTAGCACTTCCCCTTTGCTCTCTCTTCCTCCTGCTCCAGCCACGTAGGATGTGCTGGCTTACCCTTCGCCTTCCACCATGACTGTAAGTTTCCTGAGGCCTCCACAGCCATGCTTCCTGTACAGCCCACAGAACAGTGAGCCAATTAAACCTTTTTTCTTTATAAATTACCCAGTCTCAGGTAATTCTTTATAGCAATGCGAGAACTAATACACTATGTTATACATTACAGAGTGCTCAATATATGTTACAATTTCTAATTATTTTTAATAAAAGCACTTTCTGTGTCTGAGCCCTACAGACAAAAGCATTCTCCAGTGGTGGAAGTGGACTGGGGAGGAGGTTAGAGACAGGGTATACTTGGCTGCAAATTTCTAGATTTACCACCTACATTTATCTCTTGTAAGGCTTCTTTTAAGCTCCATTAACACAAATTCTGATAAGTTGACCCTTACAAAATCCAAAATGCCCAGGTGGATTGATTTCTAAAATGCCTCTATATTTCTTCAGTAATAAGCCCTTAATCTAAAAAAACGAAAGAAAATACAAGTATTTTGGTAAGCTCTATTCAGTCCTTCGACCTGAACCAGCAGTCTTCTGCTGAGATAAATGAGGCAGTAGTCAAGATGGTAAAGCTAAGAAAATAGCCTTTGTGCTGTTTTAACAGTCTTGTTCATCTGATTGAATCAGTTAGAAGTTTCATTGAAACAACATACATACAGACATAGAAGCACACACATATACATTTGAATGACAGTTGTAGTAACTTTGGGCAATGGGGAATTTTAAAGTATGCATTATGGAACTGTAAAGAAACTGAGATTCCCACACTTACTACAGTGATATCTCCACATCCTTAGCAACAACTCCTAACAGAATTCACTCCCCACCAGCAGGGAGTTTCATCACACAATAACTCAAATGAATCTAAATAGGCACTTAGGGAAGAGAGAATTCAGTCATACAAAAGGCAGTTTAGGAAGGCATGTATCTTAATTATTATTATATATGGGTTTCAAAGCCAGTATTGCATTTTCAAACTTGTCTGATCATATTTGGAGGATTAGCAAAGTAATCTATCAATGGTAAATTTGCAAGGTGATTTAAGGGGACAGTGAGAAAGGATAAAAAGTATTTGGGTCTTTGGCTTCACCCTAAATGGACTATGATCCATGAGCCCTTTCAACTCTCAGTTTGTGAAATATCTAGAGAATAAAGTCATCCAAAGAAAGAGAAGAGGGACTCAAGAAATTTAAAATTGTCACTGAAATAATGATTAGAGCAAAAGGACGGATAGGTAACCACTCAGATTATCCTTTGACGTTGTCTCCCCCGTGCCAGCTTTCTAGAGATAACAGACCATGAGATAAGAGCAGGGAAGATCCTATGTCACAAATCACTGCAGGCATCGTGGAAGTTCAGTCATACAGGTGTGTGGCAGAGAAATGCAATACAATACAAAAAAGATGGAGATGAATTCCCTAAACACCAGTGGGATCCCTAAACACCACAGCAAGATCACACCCAGCCACGCATACCTAGTAGTAGAGAGACTTCCTGGGCAGCTTTCCCTCATCCCTTTCCACTTGGCCACAACCCTACAGGTGAAAATGGCAAGGGCTAAACTGAGATTTGCTGTTTTGTTAAGAATTCTTTTCCCGGGCTGGGGCGGTGGCTCATGCCTTCAATCCCAGCACTTTGGGAGGCCAAGATAAATGGATCAGCTGAGGTCATGAGTTCGAAACCAGCCTGGCCAACATGGTGAAACCCCATCTCTACTAAAAATACAAAAATTAGCCTGTAATCCCAGCTACTCGGGAAGCTGAGGCAGGAGAACTGCTTGAACCCGGGAGGCAGAGGTTGCAGTGAGCCAAGATCGTGCCACTGCAATTCAACCTGGGTAACAAAGTGAGACTCTGTCTCAAAACAAAAAGAATTATTTTCCCTAATTCTATCTTTAAAATTCCATCTTTCACACATGGCGGTTACATTTGTAATAAGATTAATTTGTTGTTTTTTTAAATTTAATCTTTAGCTACAATTTCTGTATATGTTAATAGATTGGTATCACTTTTCAGTTTAAGGTAAGGTAAATCATCTTTGCTCATCTTAAAATAGCTCTCTAACTAGAAAATACAAAATGTTTAGAAAAAAATGCAAAAAATTAGAAGAAACATGGGTTGTCAATGGAAGTGTTATCAATATCACAATATTTGCTGAGAGTGTACTTTGAGCCAAATGTAGTAAACAATAAAAAAAAACAGGATTCCTTTCTTCATGGGTCCTAAGATCTTATTGAGAAAAATCAGTGTAACATCACATGAAACGATTAGAAAACAATTAAGTATGTAAGTATTTCGTACTGAGTAAATAATAAGCACATTGGGAGAAGAGGGAGAGAAAATAACCTGTATAATTTCTCTGCTGCCGGCAATCTTAGAAGTAACTTGAAGCAGCTGAGGTTAAAAAAAGCGGAAAGCACACAATTGTAGACAGCCCATAAGGAGCTGAGAGGAGGCAATAAATGCGTTAGCAAGACACCAGTAGAGCACCATTACTTCAAATAAAATGTGGCTTTAGGAGTGCTTTTGTTTCTTTGCCTCCATTTTTCCACACTTCCATGTGCTGTGACCCCCCTTAACTCCAAAGGTTTTTTGTTTTTTTTCTGTGCATCCTGATCTTTCTTAAATTCTCTCTGATGAGACAGTTTTCCCCTCTCTCACAAAACTATTTATCCTGGCTGGGAGATGTGTTGCATTTGCAGGTAGTTCTGAGAACAACAAACATGGCATGAATGTTAGCATCTGCCATGGCTGTTTCTCTCCCACCACCTTCTGTAAGGAGTGATCCCCTCGGCTTCCAAAACCGTTTCTAATACCAGGTGGGATGTTGTTGGGGGGAGAAGTAATAATTCATAGAAAAGTGATTTGTAAGTTATTTTTTAATCTGTTTGATTCTCATAAAATATTTAAAGAAATTACTTAAGCTACTTGAGATCCTCCAAGTTTTAAAATTAACAAAGCAAAGCAATAGTTTAAGCAGTAAATATCTATGCTTCTAATATATAGATTTACATGACACAGCTGAAAGCTAAAATATTATATCTCATAAACATGCCTAACCAACAAAATGTTGTACATTATGTTTGCACAATCATAGACATTTTAGTAATTTTTCACATGAGCTATTTTCGTAGGCAATAGAAAGATGATCATTATGATGATCCCTATGATGATTTGACAAATTCTGAACTAGGTGTATAGAGTTAATTTTATCATGGTGTTTTTATACTTTATAAACACTCATTTATGATTTTAAAACCTATCTATGATAATATGTTCTGTCACTTTTATGTATATGTTCTTTTTAAAAGAAATTTTCCCCAGTTTGCCCAACAGATGGTTCAACTATTTTTTCCTGGTTTTTACACAATTGAATGGATTTTTTGTTTACTGCTTCCATTCTTTATTGATTCTTTGCATTTTATCTTTTGACATAACTGAATAAATCTATTCTTTAGTGCATTCATAGAAGGAAAAAATCCTCAAAACATAGACTGAGATTATTAAGGGAGAAGAGCATTGTGGATTATACTCCTTTTAAATATGTGTTCTATTAGCTGGTCATTTTATGTTAATATCAGATGTAATGTACTTAAAAAAACAGTTACAATAGAAATGGAAGTCCAATAAAAAGAAATTTTCTTTGATGATAGAGACAGAAAGCTTTTAATAAAATAACATTTGAAAACATTATCAGACTTTTTTTCCAACACCTACAAAATTTGTTTAAAATTCAAGTAAAATGCTCTACATAATATCAAAAATAATTCCATAAAACCACATTGAAAGAGAAAAAAAGTCATGATATTACAGATGCTATTACTTTAAACAGCATGGATAACTACGGTATTGATCAATTATTTCCATTCAGACAATTGTTAGGGCAACTTTTACTGCCACTTAACAATGTATTAGTGCCTTAATAACAGAAAGTAATGCATTGTAATTTTGTGAGGTTTGTGATGATAAATCTGTCATTTACCAGTGGTTAGCAACAAATTTTGAGGCGTGCCCAATGCAGAGCATATCCTATTAAGTTTAAAAATTCATTAAAGTTTCTATGTGCCAGATGGTACAATGTAAGAAATGTTTGAAGTACACAGCAATTAAAACTCATGAACATATAAAAGCCTACTGGCAATTTGTTATATATATTGCATGTTAGAGCACCACAAAATGCTGGCTAGATAATATCCATCTGTTAACATGTTGAATTTCTCAGAACATAAGTAAATAGATAAGCTTGAGGCAAATTCACATTCTGATTTCTAAAGACTATAAAGCCTTTCATTTATTTCTTCAATGTTATAAGGCACAATTGCACTTCAAACTGGAAATGCTCAGGAAGATGAAGACACCAAGCATTTAGAAAATTATCATCAGAGACTGACTGATTGATTTGCCTAAGAAGTAAAATTCATTTTTAAAAAGTACCCTTGCATATCCTATTAAGAGCAAGTTGAGGTTTGAACTAGGAGAGCAATCACAAGAATGCTAAATTTCTAACTTAATATTATATTTTATATGAGAGCTTTTAAATTTGAAAAGTAATTCCTTTGAGTCTACACTGATTATATTTACCCAAACAAATGTACTACCTGTTTACACTTGACCATCCACAAATTACCTCAATTATTTAGTTAAAAATATGTTTTTATTCAATACCTAATTATAATACTTATTTGAATGATCTGAGAATGCATTATTTACCCCTTGCATTATTCAACCTTATTTTCATCATTAACTAAATGATAATATTTAAACCTCATATTACTAAGTGGAAGGTCTCCCCAATCCAGAATATATTTAATTACCTTCAATCTTATGTTTTGCTTGGAATAAGTATTAATTAAATTTGCATTAAAAATCTCCAAATACGGTTTTGAAGATGAAATTTTCTTCATCTGTAATAATAAATAATTTAATAAAATGATAAAACAATTTGTCTACTTATGTTTAATATCTACTAGTCGCTGTATAATCATATTTCAATTTTATTTTTACATCATACCCATGCAGTAGATTTTATTATGCCAGTTTTACAAATGAAGAAATTGAAGCTTAGGGAGGTTAATTAACTTGCTCAAGGCCACAGAGCTAGTAACTTAAAAAACTAAAATTGAGAGCCTGCAGTTTAATTTACAAAAAGTATGTTTTTGTAAAAGTAATGTCTAGACTCAGATTGTCCGGTCTGGAAGCCCAAATGACAACTACAAGCAGCATATCTCAAAGCAAGTTAATGAGTAGAAATTTCTAGAACCATAACCCTATTTAAATCTATACTGTATAAGGATGTGGCAAACATCATAAGCTTCCATTGGGAGGGGGAAAATAAGAAAAAACCTTTAGTAGGCATGTTTTAAACAGGAATAAACACTAAGGATATCATAACGCTGTTGGAAAATAGAACATTAACATAAAAGTGGTTTTAAATACATCAAATCATGAGCATATGCTGACATATGTGTGTATATGCACATATATGTAAGTCAGAGAGATAAATACGGCTTTCAAATGACATGAGGAATAATTAAAAATCTGTGGAAGCACTTGGTTTAACAGCTTGAAAAAGAGGAATTAAAATCTAGTGAATTAGAACATTATATTTCTAGATTTTTTTCGATCATAATGGTCTTAAAATATAGGCCATTTGTGAAATTGAAAAAAATGATCTAGTATACTAGGGAACAGTGCAAATTAAGTGTTGCTTACTTTACTATCTGATTATACTACAGAATCCATTGATGGTAACAAAGTAAAAAAAACTTATATAGATAAGTTAGACGGAGTTTTGTAAACACTGCTTCATTCAAAAACTTAGCTAGACTATACTCAGAAAAATTCCTTAAAGTATGTTGTAACTTCTAACGTTTCATATATCCTACAGAAATCATCTAGTCTTATCCCATGACTTCATATGTGATATAAAAGTAACCCCAATCTATACTCCTACAGAAATTTAGGAAAATGGGTAATAAATATTATTTTGTAACCTAGACTATCTAAATATTGGTCATGTGTTACAGGAGCTATTTTGGTAAGATGTGTAAGATTTATATGAGACTACAATAAAATTTCAGTTTAGCATGTGATCAAATCATAGACAGTATGATTATTTTATTGCTTATTAATATGATCTCATAATTCAAGACACAATGAAATGAAAATAAAATTTAAGCAAAAAATCTGATAATATGTTTCAGCAAATAGATTCTATCTGTTTTCATCACATCAATATTCGTGCAAAAACTAAGCAATTTTACAGGTAATTGTCTCATGAAATATTGATCAGCTAGATATTATCCTTTGCCATGATTCATGATGATAACCAAAACACGCTTAATTATTTTGTATAAACAACCAAACCAAACCAAAGTATCCCAACTAAGTAAACAAACAGAAACACATGCAAATAAAACTGTCATAGTGGTTATCAAATATGCCCTAAAAACAAATACAAATGGATGGTTTCCTTTGTTTCCTCCTCTCAGAAAACTTACACTAGGTTTTCATGGAACTACAATACATTGAATTAATAATTGAGGCATGTTGTATTTATTTTTAGTAACAATAACAACAACTTTAAAATACGGACAGATATCTCTAGAAATCACACTTCTTGTAAAAAATGAAACTAACTTTACAGAGGCAAAACTTCACAAGTCTGTTGTTTATATTTTACAGTCTGAAGAATGACAAAAACTTGAAGATATTTTTGAATCTGATAATAAATTCTGAGAAATAAAGGTGAACAGACTTATTTTTCATAAATTGAGTTGAAATACTTCTTAAATAATTAAGCAGAATCACTAATCAAGCAAAGATGTTATGTATGATAAACAATTTTTGATCTAAAAAATAGTTAAAATTTTTAAGAATCCATATTAGTTATATTTATTCACATGTGAAGTTAAAATTCGTGTGGATATGGTTTTTTTCTAAGAAAATATTTGCAAACTACCCAGCTGACAGTGTTTTACTATCCAGACTATACAAGAAACACAAACATCGTAACAGCAAAAACAAAACAAAACAAATACCTGATTTTAAAATGAGCAAATGACTTGAACAGACATTTCTCAAAAGAAGACATAAAAATGATGAACAAATATATGAAACAAAAAAATGATTTTTAAAAATAATTAACTGGTAGAGACCGAAAAATGTTTCTGAAAATATAAATATCATGGAAGATTTTTTAAAAATCCTTAAACAGCTTAAAAATATAAACATGATAATAAGAGATGAAAACTATAAGAGTAGAGATAATAAAAGAGCCATGTATGAATGCGAAAATCTAAAAGTAGGCATTGAAATAACAGATGATATGCAAAGACACACTAAATCTATCAAAGAAATAATGCAACAAACTGTCACAGTGCTGAAATACATTCATTTTCAGATTGAAAGAACTTTCCATGTGCCACCCTTTCTTCTGCTAAAATGACCCGCATCAATCACATTATTACAAAAGTTCATAATAAAAGGTATACAGAAATATTATCATAAGCTGATATAAAGGACCTAAAGTCAAAAATAGTAATAGAATATAATTAAAATGTAATTTCCAAATTCATTGGAAAATTATTTCAAACAGACTTTTATATCAAATATGAGCATGAAATTTTTTATATGCAGGATCTCAAACATGATTGTCTGTCATGAATTTATTCAAGATTATACAGAAATATGTGATAAATAAAAATGTTTAGAATACAAATGATAGTTTAAAAGATCCCTGGATGATAAATGAAGATCAAAACTATAAAGCAACAAGATGGACAAAGGATGAATCATAGAATCCAACACTATAACATTCACTGTTGATATGACGTGAAGTTATAACCTATCTCCATTTGGAGAAAAAGAGGAGGATGTCTGTAGAGATGCAGGGTCAAGGGAATATAAATCAAATAAATATAGTCATTAATGCCAAATGAAATAGCTAATATCCTTGATACTATTTCTTTTGTAGTGTGAAATTCAGAAAGTGAAGGGATTGGGATAGAGGATTTTGATTTTCACTAAATCTTATAGACATTTTGACTCCTTAAATTATGTGCATATAGATTTTTTAATAAAAATAATTTAAAACATTGTAGATACCTTTGATAATTAGAAAGATTAAAAAGTAGTCTGGAAGAGCTCATGGAAGATGACCTCATTAACACATAACAAATACCTAAGCTGTGATGTTCTTCTGTTGAACATAAATTATTTCACAGAACATCATTATAGAGCCAGAGGTACTCTATAAATATAGTGGATAGAAACAAGTTCATTATAAAACCATATCAGAGTGTAGAGAAAAAGAAGAAAACTGTGAAACCAACAAAAATTACCAATGAGTGACTGCTTCTTCTTTACTAATGACAGCTTTAGCCATGCTCTTTCCCTCCCACCTTCTAATTCAAATTATTAAGTTACACAAGTCTTTGTCTTTTTGACAATCCTTGTCTTGGATTAACATTTAAAAACCATGTAGGGGGAAATTTCTGTTTCAACCTAAGATGTAGTGTAAGAGACAAGATTCGTGATCTCATCTAGAGCAAACAAAAAACATAAAATATATGAAGCAATGGTTTTAAGACACTGGTATCAGGCAATGAAGGACACTGTTCCCTGAGAAAGAAGACACGAATGAAGTGAATCTGATGACTGCCAGCTTATGGCCTTGATAGAAGTTCCAGGAAGAGGAATAGGGAGGGAAAATCTAGACTAAATTCAACAGATTACCTATGGAAATAAATCTAAAAGTCAGGGGAAAACAAAGCAGCTGGAGTTCACAGGGTGGAGTATATGGATGGGGAGTGTAAAATAGAGAGAGAACGCCTTCACCATAAATACTCAGTTCAGTGCATGGGTGAGAGGTAATTACCCAAAGCCAAAGATGGAGCAACTGAAAAGGACTAAAGGTAGCAGCAGCTGGCACTGACTCAGGGCTAAGAGGAATGCCTGTTCCCATCAGGTAGACAGAAAACCTTAGAATTCATAGTGTCTTGAGTAGAATAATAGAGAGTGTATGTCAGGAGTGCAAAATAATCAGGTTTATATGATGTATTCTCAACAGGGAGTGAAAATTGGTTTTTGGGAATCAAGAAAATCTTAGTAATCACAATATTTTATATACCTTTAAAGAACGACAATTATAAATGAATATACCCAAATTTGTGACATTAAAATTTCATGGGAGAAAAGTGATTGAGGGAAAAATCTAAAAAGACTTTTAAAAAGCTAATTTAAAAAATTTTAAGAAACACTGTTCTTACATTTATCAGTTTAATCTCAGCTAACAAATCTTAAAAGAAAAATTGGAACGATTTAAACTGCTTTAAGTAATTTGCATTCCACAGTAAGGCTTAAGAATATTACAGGAATGCAAAAATATTCAACACACAATTAATAAAAATTTTACAATATCTGCCATCAGTAAAAGATTACCAGGCATGAAACAGAGTAGAAAAATTAAAATGTGGTCTTTAAAATACATTGTTAAGAGAATGAAAAAACAAGACAGCGTCTGGGAAAATACATTTGCAAATCATATATTGGATAAAGAACTTCTATCCAGAATATGTAAAAAACATAAAATACTATTTTAAGAAAACAAATATTACAATAAAAAATGGGAAATTATTTGTACAGACACAGGCACTTAAACAGACAGAGATTATAGATGGATAGATCTAGGTAGATAGGTAAGTAGGTAGGTAGGTAGATAGATAAGGAATGGCAAACAAGCTAAATACATAAACATATGGCAACAATTAATTATTAGGAGATTTTAAATTAATATGAAAATGAAAGACTAATACATTTAGAATGGCTAAAAATTAAAAGATTGGCTATATTGAGTTTTGGGAAGATATGGAGAAACAGGAAATTTCATATAGTGCTGGCAGGAATGCAAAATGGTAAAAACCAATTTGGAAACCAATCTGACAGTTTCACAAACATTAGATACAAATACTTATGTGCTATCATACTTAAATATGATCTATCCTCTGCACTGTAAGGCTTTACCCAGTAGAATCGAATGCATATATTCATAAAAAGACTTGTACATAAGATTTGCAGGGATCCTGTTTGTACAAACATGTCTTGTATTGAATGATTTTGGCCTGACTTACGCATTGACGTTTTCAGTATACCCTAAACATCCAGGATATCCTAAATCTCAGGGTTATGTTTTTTTAACAACTTACATAAATTCAGCAGAGTTTTTTTTTCTCACCACAGTAATCAGTGCTTAAATCACTTAAATTCCAAAACTACTTTTTTTTTTTTTTTTTTTTTTGTAATTTTGTAAACTTTTCAGTGGGTCAACCTGGATTATGGTCAGGAATTATCAGTAACATATGTACTCATGTGATCATCGCACTCAGTTTTTTAAAATTCTTGCAATGCTTGCTACTATCTATATTTTTATTTCTGTACGTTTCAATGTCAAAGTGCCAAAGCACAAGTATACATTCTGAGATCAGTTTTCTGAACAGTGGATATTTATAAAAAAAAAAAGGCAAAAAAAAGCTCTTTTGAAGCTCTTAGTGCAACATATTCATTCACCTAATCTAATCTAATTCATTCATTAGATATTCACCTAATCTCAGAAACCATGAGAAAGTCATACATACACCAGCATATACTAACAGAGAAGCATAAGAGAGGTACAATTTTCTCAACCAGGACCAGAAAAGTGATTTAAACAACATTTTTGATTAAGAGAAATCTAGATGAAGAGGATAAACCAATTGTGGCAAAAGATGTCATGGCTTTCTAAACTGTATACCACCCTCAGTCTTTTAGCTCAAATAATTATTTAAGCGTATTTTTATCAGAAGTATATTCTGAATCCAAAAGGGCAAGCATATTTTCATGTACCAGGACAAAATGAACTTTAATAATGAATAACTATCATTCTCTGTATTCATGGCATAATCATAGGTACAAATAATTTCAATGCAGAAAAACATTATAAATCACTTGTAGATAAGGCCAGTAATGGTAGCAAATTTTTGCAGAGACTCTCCTAATAACTTTAGGGTTAATGAGAAAAACTACACTGTTAATGGTTGAGATAAATAAAAATATTGACAGGTATTTGTGTGAAAGTACAATGTTTTTTCAAAATTGAAGCAAGGCATGAATAATTCCCTTGAAGGTGTTGGACATTCTGCCCATGTTCTGCATAACGCCACTCACACAGCATCTGATGTCCTTTCTATTGACATTGAAATAATTGTCATGAAATATTTTTACTTAATTTATACTGTTTGAACTGAGCAATTTATGAGTATTTGTACATTTTTTAGCATTTTGTAGTCGTGCATTCTGTTGTATTTTAAAAAAAGTTGGTCCTCTTTATCAAATTCAGAGAACTGTTTATTTGAAGTATTAAATCATGCTTTAATTCCAATGTCTTCCAAATATTTATTAACTGTTTTGTTTTTGTTTTTGTTTTTTGGAGACGAGGTCTTGCTCGAAGTAGCTGGGACTACAGGCACACACTAATTTTTTATTTATATTATTTGTTGAGACAGGGTCTCTCTGTGTTGCCCAGGCTGATCTTGAACTCCTGGCCTCAAGCCATCCTTTAGCCTCAGCCTCTTGAAGTGCTAGGATGACAGTTATGAGCCACTGAACCCAGTGGGTTGACATTTAAAATAATCTAGTAATTAAAGCCTATTGTTTCTTATGCACAGTTTTCTATACCTCTTTAGAAATAAGATTATACAAATTGATAGAAAAGCAAATTAGATAATTTAAGTGCTGCATTACTTAAAATAACTTGTTGAATGTGTTAACTAAATAATTTATTTTAAAAAAACTCTTTAAATGTTAGGACTTTCTTTAAATGGGAAAATGTTATTTATATATAAGAAAAGAAATTTCAACTTTAGTTTAAAAATTATTACAGCATTTGCCATAACTATTTTAAAAACAAATTTTAGCCCTTGAAAAATTGATTATTTTACCTGGATGTTACAGAAGGCAAGGAAATTATCACACATAGTATTGATGAAGGGAATAAAAATTAATGGCATGTTCCTTTTTTGACATTTAAAAAAGTCACTGATCAACAGATGAAATATAATCCTGAGGAAAGAAACACAAGTTATTCCATGAATAATGTTGTTTTGTGAGTCAACAAATCAAATTTGAAGAAAAATTGTCAGATTTATTAGTTTTATGCTAGGAAGGTTAGTATACCAACTTATAATGCTAACGTTTGTGTTTACTCATTAGTGAATGTTCAATGGACAAAAGAACAAAAAAGATGGATGCAACCATTGGCAATGTAAATGGAACATAGACCACAACGGCAAAACATTTTATATACAAATTAAGCCAAAAAAAGAACATTTAAGGAAGGCAAAATCCTTAGGGAAAGAAAAATTAAATAAATCAGTATGTAATTTAGACAATTATAATTTGTTATAGATAAACAAGGAACAATTTTTAGAATAAGAATGGTATTATTGTTTTGTATAAGCATTTAGAAATAATTCAAATTTAATAAGGTACTTGCTTAAAGACCTTACTGTTTATTTTTATTTGCTAAAGATAGCAACCTTATTGGTATATGGATGTTTGTGACAGCTTTATTTTTAATAGTAGAACCCGTCAATATTGCAGAAGTCCATTTGTTTAGTCCATTCGGGCTGCCTTAACAACATATCAAGGACTGGGTGGCTTAAACAACAGAAATTTTTTCTCACACTTCTGAAGGCTGGGGGGTGTAAGATCAAGGTGCCAGACAATTTGTTTCCTGGTAAGGGCTCTCTTATTTACTTGCAGACATCCACTTTCTCCATGAATATGCAAATTGTCTTTCCTTTGTGCTCTCAAGGGAAGAGAGTGCTCTCTGGTGTCCTCTTTTAGGGACACTAATCCTATTGGATCAGGGCCTCTTCCTTATGGACTTAATTACTTCCTTAGAGTTCCCATCTCTAAATACAGCAATGCTGAAGCTTAAGGCTTCAACCTGTAAATATGTGGAGGGACACAAGTATTTAGTCCATAACACACATTGAAAGATAAATGGAAAAAGGAACTGTGGCATAGTCATACTGCAAAATATTCTTTGGAACTCAATAGAAGCTGTTAATACAGGCTATAACATGGATGACTCTCAAAATAATTATGCTGCTGAAAGAAGTCAGACAAAACATATGTATTGTGTTACTATATTTATATAAAAGTCTGGAAAGTGCAACTAATTTATGATAAAATAAGTAGATTAGTGGCTGCCTGGAAATGGGGAAGATGGTTGTTTGAAGTGTGGAAGGCAAGAATTATAGAGGAGCATGAGGAAAATTTTGTTATGGTGGATATATTCATCATTTTCATGACAGACTTTATTTGTTCATGCATCGTTATGCTACAATAAAACTGTTAAAAAAATCCTATCATGGCCACTGCCAACCCATGAGGCTCACTGAAAATATTGTTGCATAGAGCGGGAAGGTTTCATCTGGCCTCTAATTGGGAAATACTGATCTTTTTACCAAGTTCTAGATATCCAATTCTGCCTAATCACTGTCATTCTAATGTGCAAGTTCTCACTGGGATTTAATTCTAAAACTGCACCTGTCCTTGGACAAACACCTGTGTTCTTCGTGTTTTCTCCTTATCCTTAAATCACATGATTCTTCCTGACTGGCATAATTTCACCAGGTACAGTTTGGATTTGCAGTAGTTGCTTTGGATAATTTTGAATATAAGCAAGATTGTTTTATTTGAGAGGTGCTCTAGACCAAAATGAGAAAAAAAAAGTCAGACTGTTTAATTATCTGCATTCTTTAATTGGAATGAAGAAGCTTCAAATTTCAAGTTGAACTCAGACATTGCTTCACCAAAGCATTCTTTAGTTAACACCAATGAAAA
The DNA here is from genome assembly GCF_006542625.1 of Nomascus leucogenys. Lineage (NCBI taxonomy): Eukaryota > Metazoa > Chordata > Mammalia > Primates > Hylobatidae > Nomascus > Nomascus leucogenys. Next base: position 49,518,381 of record NC_044384.1, on the reverse strand, counting down.
CTGTGAAACATAAAACTACTTCATGTTGTCAATACATCCAAATCATGTTGTCCTTCTCTTATGTTATCTTCCCCCCTGCCCTTTTTTTTCTCCTCTTACTCTTTCTGAGCCAGAGGTACTACTTCAATGCCCCTTAAGAATGCAGCCTGCACATGGAGAAGATATTGGTTGTTCTGTAGCCTTAGATCCTTGGGTCATTATCAAAGAATCAGGACTTAAAATATATTGTTATTGAAGAGTTTAGACTTACCATGGCCTCAGATGCTCTAAACTCTACTGATCTCTACCAATCAGAATATCTTTTGGTGAGTCCTGGTGATAAATTTAGGTTGAGAAAAACTAATTGTCACAATCCTGAAGATGATTTAAAGCTACTGTATCTTTAAGAAACAATAATACATGCAGAATACTATATATGGATGTATGTTATTTATAATATATTTAACATATACAAACACATTCATCCTAAATAAAGAACAAACATATTATACAGAGAAAAAATCATATCATTAGAATTCACATTTTCTGAGTTTTATCTGACACTTGCAAATCTTCTTATGGTGGTCATAAATTTTAATATCTCAATGTTAATATTTCTTGTCTCTCAAAAATGTAGTAACAGAAAAAATAACTAGTATTATCCTAATTTCTCTAAGTTGTAACTAAATTATGGTGAATGTGAAAACACATCATAAAATTTTAAATAAAAATGTATGTAACCCTATAAAATGAAAAATAATAGTATCATTTTAAGTGCAGTAGTAAACAAGTAGCACATAAATAGCATTTATTTAACCACTAATTATGATTGTAACTCTTCTTGAAAAATAAGTATATGTGTTTTCCACTCTGTATTTTTTACCATTTTATAAAAAAGTACTTGTATTTTCATTGTGTTCCAAATTCAAATTGTTACAAAACTCAATTTTTAATGTAATTTTGACATAGAAATATATGTCAAATTAGTTTCTATTTCTGCACAGTAAAACTTTAAAACTTTTCTAGAAACCCATGGCTTCTTTTTCTTAACTCTCACCTTCTGTATCTCCACAGAGAATTCATCTTGACTTCTTAGGCATTTTTTTTTCCTTCCGAATTTGTCTCTCTTTTCCTTTTCTGAGCCATGGCAATTTCTTCGGGGCTTGCTCAGGTCATCTCCCAATGTTTAATCTTATAAGTCACCTCAAGAACTACAAATTTGTGCGGATTCCTTTTGTCTGGATTCCTTTCAATCAAAGGGGGTCTTATGCTTGTCAGCTTCTTTCTTCTCCCTGAGTATTCACTCCTGACCCCTTCCATTGAGTTTTAGGCCACACTGAGTTCTTCATTCTCTGTATTCTATTACCCTTAAAAATAGGATCTCACTCTTTATATCTTAATTGGTCTTCACTTATTTTCTTTGTGGATGAAGAGACAGTCTTTTATTTTGATCACTCGTATAGTGCCTTAATATATTTTTGGATATAAAATTTAGTTTCCAAAAATACTAGGTAGTTGTTGAATGCCTAACTTATAATTCTACATATATGAGTAACAGTTACTTAAAGCTACCTAAAGAAATGAAGTACTTTATAGATACATATTTGATATAATATAGATGCAAAGTTACTGAAAATTCTGTTTTAATGCATTCGGTATCAGCTACATCACAAAGAAATGAGCTCTTTCTGGCTGCTTTATATAGGAGTAAAATGCTGTCTGATAAGAATACTGAATTTTCAATAGTTAAACAAGGCTAGAGCAATGGAAGGCAATCAAATGGGCTATAAGATCCCTATTTCAAAGAAGATATACTAAATTATCTATAAACTACTACTTAAATTTTATGTGCTAAATTATTTATTATTCTCCCTATAGAGATTTAAAGTCACCTTTGATCACCAAACCCAATCCTGATCCTTGTCCCATCACACACAAATTTGCATACATAGCACACTCTTCAGAATGCTATGATCAGGTTTAATTTTATGCAAGGTTACATGACATTGCAATTTATTTTTCTTTAAAACAGGCAACTATTGGTACATGATAGGAAAGGAAATGTTTTAAAAGCAAGCTCCAGAATTGAATTTCAATTTGTATAGGTATTAATAGCAAAAGTTTTAAAGATTTAAATATATGTGTTTTAAAGAGAATCCAAAGCAAATATGAGTTTTACAAATATTAATATACAAGAATATATTATCTAAGGTGGAACAAACTACTATACATTTTAATTCACCTTTCTACATAGGTCCAGATCATTTGTATTTGCCACAGTCTTACAACTGCATTAATTAGGTTTTACAATTATACTGGTTTTACAGATGAAAAATCTGAGGTCCAGAAAGTTTTGGTAACTTGGTCAAGGTTACATGGCTAGTAAATGACAGACTGAAGTCTTTAAACAAAACAGCGTGATGCTACAAATGGTTTGTAACTACTGTCTTATATTGTCTCCTATACATTGTCAATGTTAACATTTACAGTCTCACTAGTTGCCAGGCTCTGTTATGAGTATTATGTTTGTGTATATGTTCACATATAAATTCATAGCAATGCTTTGGGATCGATCTTAGTGTAACCCTATTCTATGAACCCTATTCATAGATGAAGATGTTGAAACACAGAGATTAGTAAATTTCCTAAGTTTGCACAGATGAAATGTGGGAAATTAAGATTTGAACCAAGACTATCTTCCTGAAGTCCACTCTGTTAACCACTACAATAATATCTCATATAGAAAAAATACAAAAAAAGTCAAATGAGTTAGCATTGCTATGCTCATACATTTATATTTATATTGTTTTACTATACAGTTTCTTACTGATCAATCTTCTTATTTCAATATGTTAATTAATTCTTATACTTTTTAAGAATCATTCAAATTTAATAGTAAACACTGAGGACAATGAAGATCAATTGACTGAATCATGACATAATATTGTCCTGAAAAGATGTGATTTTCTATCATTGGGATGTAAGATATTATAATATTTCCTATTTGTGCAATAAAAATATCCAGCATTTCTATTTTAAGGACTCCAGAAATTTCATCTAAGCATCTTTTTCAGTGACTGTTTTTGATCCAAAGCCTGTCGATTGTTACTTCAATAAACAGTTTTTGTGATGCCCGATGGTAAGTTACTTACAAGAGTATGATCCTGAATAAGCTATGGATTCTATGTTGTACTGGGTTACTGATTTGCCTGGTCAAATTGAAGTGATTTTTGATTTCACTAGATATTATTTTTATTTTTAACTGTCTAAGATGAAAAGAAGGAAGGAAAAAAAAGAAAGAAGGGAGGGAGAAAGAGAGAGAGGGAGGGAGGGAGAAAGGGAGGAAGGAAAAAAAAGAAAGAAGGGAGGGAGAAAGAGAGAGAGGGAGGGAGGGAGAAAGGGAGGAAGGAAAGAAGGGAGGGAGGAGGGAGGAAGAAAGGAAAGAACTTAAAGACAAAAAGAGAAACTCAAGTCTTCTTCCTGAGGTCAAAGGTTAGCTACAGGTACTCTGTCTCAGATGAGAATACACATTAAATTGAGCTTGTAGATAAAAAGGATTGGTGAGTACTAAAATGATGTAATGTTTCTAGGTTCTCGAAGATGACAGCAAAATGGAGGAGGCAGTTAAAAACAGTAAAGAAATAAATGCTCAAACACTGAATGAGAGTACCTAATTCAAATCCCAGTCGTTCCGTTGATAAGGACATGATCTTTGGTCACCTTCCTATACGTCTCTTTACCTTCATTTTTACACCTGAGAAATGAGGATAATTATGATACTTTTATGAATTGGACTACACAAAGATATTGTTTATATTCACCTCTGACCTATAGTAAGGACACTATTAGCATTTGCCATGAGTTATTTGTATTTTTAAAGTTTTTATTTGATTGTATGATACAGTATTTTACCAGTGGTTTTTATTTCAGCTATCTTGAAATATATTTTCTTAATTTTTAGTAGTAAATTGTTCAGTGGGGCCAATTTAAAATGACTTCCCAAACTAATAATTTAATAAATTTAAAAGAAACTTGCATTGATCTGTTTTAGTAATCTACATGCCTCCTGAATTAAATGATACTTCTAAATTTTATTTTGTTTAAATGCTTATAGTAGCTCTTGCATAATAAAAAACCCAAAAACAGAGAATAAAAACACACAAACAAAATAACAACAGAATACTTATGATTAATCCAGACTGAAATACCCACATTCTATCTCATTTTATACACATGTAAGTTACAAACATAACTTTTTAATTGCCTATCACTAATATATCTAGACCATACAATTTGCAGAAATAATTTTAATTTTTTAATAAATCTTCTAACATAGCATCACCATTATGCTAAAGTCTTGATAATGTTTTTAAATCTGATTTTAGTTTATCTGACAGACAAGCATTGAAAACATATTTTTTAATTAATGTAATCAATCTTTTTTTTTTTTTTAATGTAAGTTGTGCCCACTTTTCTTTGCTTGGAAGCATGATGATTATAACACTAGAAATCTCACCATGTCAGATATCCTATTTAAGATCATGCTTAAATTGCAAATTTTAAAACACAGACGTTTTGTTCATTTTGTGGTTACACTTTCCATCCCACCTCTGTGATTCAAAACACATAAAAGAATAAGCGTTCACAATAGAAATGACAATAAACTTCAAGTAGTACTGCCCTAAAAATTAAAGCAATAATAAAAAATTTCTCCCCAACTCACTATACTGGCTTTTTAACCATGATTCATATAAGGAAACACACACACACACACAGCCCAGATTAGAAGAAGAAGATATAAAATCTCCTTCTTACATAGGTGGGGTTAAACTTTTCTCAAATTCTACTGCTTATGACAGTAAAATCTTCTGGCAATTTATCAAAAACTCAGTAAATTCTTGGACTGTAAGCAATGACATAGAAACTTCAAAACAGCCACAGAGGAATAGAACATTTAATTGTTTATACCCTGGAATGAAAAAAAAAAAAAAAACAGCTGGTGAGAAAGAGTTCCAAAATATAAGGGAACATGTTATGAAAGTTAGCAATTTTTGTTGCATATGTATTTTTTCAAAGCACCTACAGATAAACTAGTCCACATGTAACATAAAATGTAATTGAGAACCATGCAATTCATTCATAGAGACATACATTTATTCATTTGTTTATTCACCACACTCCCCACACCACATTCTTCCACTTTAAGATCTGGAGTTAGCAGGAGTGATTCCAACCTCACCACTTAGTATTATATAAACTTAAACTAGTTATTTGTGGTACCAGGACTTCATGCTGTTAAGATTACATCAAGTAATGAATATAAAATAATTAGCACAATCTCTGACACATAGCAAATGTTTAATGTATGTTGTTCCATTTTATTAATAATTCATGCATGTTGTTGATCAATATATGATGTCAATTGGGACCTTGATCACAAGCTGATAAGACTATTATGGTATAAAAGGAAAATGCATAAATAATGGTCATACAATGTAGAAAGTGTAAAAGAAGGGCGTAAGAGAAATATAGAAGCATGTTCTAACTTTACAATTTAGAAACAATAGAATACTTGTGGTATATAATATTTTTGACTTCTAATGTGTAAATGTTTTCACCTAAACCATATTTACCCTCTTCCTCAAAGGCACAGCTAAACCTAACTCAAAACTTTTCTGATCTTATGTGGTCGTCTACGTTTTGTTGTTTAATGAAATATAATCTCATCAATCGGTTTACTCAACTTTATCAGAATAGACATATTGAAAACTTCCAAGCATGGTTTGAAAGGCCCTATAGATTTTGCATGTTAATTAATTGAAAGAGAGTAGACAATTTCAATGTTAGTTGACTTCAGTTTTTGACCATTAGTAACATAAAACCAAAAGCTTTTTAATGACATGTCAATGGCCCAAATATTAATTAACAACAGGAAATCAGAATGTAAGTTTGCCAACTATTTCAAAGTTCTCAATAAACAGCATTATAAATATTACTAGGGAGTCTAAATTACTAAACTCAGAATCTTAAAAAGTCAGATTTCTTAGATACAAATTTCAGGTCCACAACTTACTATCTGTCAGAACATGGGGCGTTTGAATCACTCTTTGCCTCAATATTCACATCTAGAAAATGGTCATAAAATTATTATCAGTCTCTTAGATTTGTCATGACATTAAAATAAGACAATATATGAAAGTATTCTGGAATGTTCTGGCAGGATTTTAGCTCAAGAAATTTTAGTTATTATCATTAATATTACGGATTAAATATCTGTATTTCCTCTTGTAATTGTTCTATCTTTCAACTAAGAAATATGACACTGCCACAAAATTCTGTATTAGTAGAGATATTTCATTCAGAAACGGAGCTGTTAATATTTTATTTTGTCATAACTTTCCCCTTTTTTTATTGAAAGTGCCAATTTTAGAAAATATGCTGCTGCCTATGAATCTCAATGCATATCTCATCTTAACTAGGGTATCTGTTTTATCATGGTACCTAGCTAGTTATCTCATCCTTTCTAAAGAGATAGTCAGGCAGACCCTGTTCATGTACTTCATCCTAAACTAATTGAACTCATTCTAAGACCTCTTTGCCATTCTATAAGCATTCTACATACTGATAGCAAGCCTTGCAACTCATTTAAACTTCTCACCAAACTAGTTTCCTATATTTTGTATTTCCTAGTTAGCCGCCGTTAAGTTTCAAACATACTTCACAGGGATAAAATTTATACACAAACATTCTTTTTTAAAACGTTGTAGACAAAGATAATTTTATGATTGCTGAACACATCCAGGGATATTTTTACCAACAGCAGTAATTAAATTTTGATTACAGTGTACTGAATCGTATGTATGTAAGTTGTGACATGTATACATAGCATGAATACAGCTGAAGGCTTTTTAAGAATCACAACTGGAAAAAAAAGAGAGAGAGAGAGACTTCATTTTTACCTGAGGGTCAGTCTGCAGAACAATTTCGATTTTCTAGTTTCAATGGCAGATAAGATCCATGATAATGTTATTCAGCATGTGAGTGTCATGGCTTGTCTCATTTGTAAACTCCCCCTCATCATCCTTTTCATATTCATTGCAGAATAAAAGGCAATAGGATAGGATCATGGATAGCATTGAACATGATATTCATTCAAATCATTCTGAGCTTGTAAAAAAATCACAACAGCAGCGTGGTTCTTTCTTTTTCCTTAATAATGGATTTTCTGCAATTGTGGTGAATCATTTTAATTAATGTCTAAAGTTCCAGTTAAACTTATTTTTAAAGATATTTAAAACATTTGGCAGCATGATAATTTAGAGTAATCAAATTTCTACTCATAGAAAAAAACAGTGTTTTCATCATATATTGTTAGACAATCTGTGCTATTATATCCAATGCAATGATACAGAGCATACTTCAGCAGCCAGAGTTTATCTGCCTCAGTGCAAGATTTCACACATGACAGATTGCAAATTATTATTGTGTGGCTCTGTGATATAATCAGCTACCATTATTGGATAGTAACCACTGTAGTAAGGAGATTTTCATAGGGCTGTATTTTTAATGGACTTCAGAACCAAAAGCAGAACAAAAGCAAACACCCTCATTGAAGCATTTTTTTAAAGTAAAGACATCACACTAATTTTAATGTTTTATTAACTTGTTTTAGAAAACATTGGCTTTCTAAGTAGTCTATGTTCTAAATGATTTAAACTCAAATTCACAGCAAAATTAAAATTCATGGCTAAATATCTTTCCTTGATATGGAACTGGGTGAGAATGTCACTCATATCAACATCTAAGATGTTTAAATCAAGATAAAAGGCTCACTTAAATCCAAATATGTTATTATTGATGTCCCAATAAGGATTTTTAGTTACATGGATTAAATTTCTCCCGTTGAAAATAAATAAACTCAACAAGTATTCTCTGGGGAGATTGAGAATAATAGTTTGCTTTTTACATGAGCTTATTTCCAAATCAGGTGTATGAAAACACTCACAAAGAGAGAGACGGCTATTTGTTAGTATCAGTTTTGTTCTTAAAAGAGTTTATGAGGAAACCCATTAGGAAAAAAAAGTTTGCTCCAGCTGCTTCAATCATTTTTTTCAATGATACCTACTGCCCCCTGCTGACTCATTACGGAATAAACCATTACGTTCCTCTGGAAATTTAAACAAAGGCCTTCGAGTCATTAAGCGTAATGGAAGATATATTTGTTAAGGTTTGAAATTGCATACATCTTATTCCTCCCATTCCTATGTATAGAAAATATTATTTCCATATCTAAGTTCTGAAATGTCCCTATTCAGCTTGCATTTTGTGTGCTCTCAACTGATTTTCTAATATCCTCCCTTTCAGCCACAGGCCAGCTTATCTTATAAATCCAAAACTAGTGAAAACACAATTAGAGAAGACCATGTGAAGTGTGAAGAGCTTAATGTTTTAGGGCAATTGAGCAAGATTTATTCAGTAAATCAGAAATGCGTTTTCACTGCAAGTGAGTGTTTTATGGTGTTTCGCTTTTGACAGTCCCTTGTGGAACAAGATTGAGAAAAATTTAAGCTGGGTTTTGTAATTTATATGAAGATCAATGGATATTTTGTTTCCTCAACACTGATTAATCTGTGAAATGGAACTTATTTCAAATACACTGCAGAGTTGCTATTAAAAAGAATATATTATCCAAATTCAGGCCACAAGACTATATTACAGGATGGAATGTGTTTCAACAAATTACTGCTGACGCTTTCAATAACTAGAGCCCAGGAGAAAGCCACACAGAAAATGATATTTTAGTAAGGCTTCCAGGGAGTCAATCACCAGTTTTCAGTCAAGAACATAATCGCTTGTTCTCTCTTTATTCTGAATTGCTAACCACAAGAACTGTGTCTCCTTAATTGATGATCTTTGAGATTATCTATACTTGCAATGTCTCTAAGCTATTTCAGCTGGAAAACTTATGAGACTATGTTGTTAAAAACATTAAAAGAAAACAAAATCTCAGCTAGAAAGAGGAAAATAATGTATCAATTGTTATTAGCTTGCAAGTGAAGTAATTACTTTCAATTTCTTGTATTAATCAGTTGTTTTAAAAGAATACATACATTATAAATTATAAATGTTGATTACTAAGAAGTAATTAAATGTTAATTAATAAGTAAATGCTGCAAAATACAGTACATAAACTTAATTTTTTAAGAGAGGTAATTGGTATTTAATTATTATATATACAAGTAAAGGATTATCAGGGATTTTAGGTAAATATATAACATTCTATAAATTCTTATTTTTAAATATATTATTATTATATACAGGTAGTAGTTTATTTTTGTTTGAGTAAGACAATTATGTCAATAAACAGAAGATATCCGTTTACCAGAAGATAACTGCCTATCAGAGGCATGTATTTGAAAACTACCAGATGATAAAGTACCCTTTATCATGGAAAAAATAATTCCATTTTTTCTCATGAAATTAAAAGGAGTTATAGCACAAAATATTTCATACTCATGACTCAAGAATTCTGCCCAAATTTACAAATTATTCTTGTATTATCTAATCAGAAAAGAACAGGGAAAACTGTAGAAAGAAAAAAATCTACAAAGCTACAGCATTTACTCCAGCATTCACTTTACAATGAGCTTTTCCTCTAGTGCCATCTATTAAGTTTATTCTCCCCAAATATTGATTAAATGATTGCATTGTGTGCACACGTGTGTGTATGCATCGAACATTTCCAGGATAATTAAATGGACTAACCTACGCATTTTCTTTCTAGATTCTAGGTGTTACAAATTATTGTAATATTTCCTTGAATGCAGAAAAAATACATATGTTTACTCAATTGACCTTTTCTTCCTGAAGAAAACTCTCGTGTTAAAACTATATACTGCAAGTAATTGTATGCTTTCTTCGAATTAGTTTTAACCTTTTACTGAGTTTTCATAGTATAAAAATGGAAAATAAAATACTCATAGAACTGGAAGTTTCCATGTATCTCTCAATAAAAATGATGAGAATTCAGGAGTGGAGACTAAAGTGTCTTGCTAAAACACATAGTAGAGTAATTTATTTTCATCACAGTTAATGCTATTTTCCTAAGTTTAATTACCTAGAATATCTAAAGAAATGCATTCTAAGCACTGACTTAAAAATTAGGAATACTAGATTCTAATATGGCCATGGTTTATAACAAGCTATGTATATAACAGCTTGGTAAATCATTATACCTTATGATCTTTAGTTTCCTTATCTGTAAATGTTGAAAAGGACTAGATTATTTTGCAAGTCACTTCTAGTGATATATTTCATTGATGAACATCAACAAGCTTCCCTACATGGTCCACTTCCCAGCGTCCTCCATTCCCCTAATTTGGCATAATCTGAATAAACTCATTTACTCCTCAGAATAATTCTCTGAAAATGGCATTGCTATCCTCATTTCACCAGTGAGAAAACTGAAGTTCAGAAAGGATAATAGGCTTGTTGAAATTCAAACAGATGGTAAATGGTGGAACTATTCATAACAATGAAAAACAATACTGTCAGTGGGAAAGTGGGTTTTTAAGATCACAAAAACGCATGGGTGAATCATTACTATTACAATTTTAATATTGTTTCGTGGTTATTTTCTATGTAAATTCCATAGATAGATAGATAGATGATAGATAGCTAGATAGATGGATAGATAGATAATAGATAGATGAATAGCCAGGCCTCTCCAGAGAAACAGAACCAATAGAATATATATGTATACATATATATATATATATATATATATAAGTAGCTAATTCAATTATGGAGGCTGAGAAGTTCTTCCATCTGTTGTCTGTAATCTGAAGAACCAGGAAAGGAGGTGGTAATATAATTCTGTTTGTATCTGATTCTGAGGGTTTGACAACCAGAGTAGAGGACCAGGGTGGTTAGGGGTGGGTAGTGCTTGTGTAAGTCCCAGAGCTGGAATGCCCTAAAACTAGGAACTCCAATATCTGAGGACAGGAGAAAATGGATGTCCCAGCTTAAGAAATGAGAGCAAATTTGCCTTTCCTCTACCTAATTGTTATACTGGTCCCTCAGTGGATTGGATGATGTTCACCCACATTGATGAGGTCAATCTTCTTTATTCAGTTTACCAATTTTAATGCCAATTTCTTCCAGAAACACCCTCACAGACATACCAGAGATAATGTTTACCACCTATCTGGGTATCCCTTAGCCCAGTCATTGACACATAATATTAACTATCAGATGATAGATAGATAGATAGATAGATCAACTTACATCATTATATACACAAATAAAAATGTACAAGATAAGCTTGAACAAACACACTGTGTAAGATCAGGAAATTAGTCACTGACATACATTAAAATGATAAAATATACACCTGTGACAATAGTAATTCAACAAAACATTAACAATAAATTCAGTGAAGTTAAATAAAATATTCTTGGATTATTTGACATATCATTGAGTTATTGGATCATTGGTGGAATTGATCAAAATGGACTGTGGTTGAAATAGATTCATTGTGGTTTTCAGAAACTGAAGTCAGGATAGACCAACTCTTAGGATAATATGAGCTTTGCTGTCTCATCTCATAGAATTTCTCATTATTTAAATCATTTCTGTCATTTAATGGATTTTTCACTTAACAGTAGAATCTCATTACACTTAATTGCAACTAACCTGAATTTTTACCTTTTAAAATAGACTTTTCTCTTTACCCCTGACTAATCTCTAGATTTCCATTTCATTTGCAATTCTCTTTTTGGTCACCAAGAATCTCCAAAATGAAGTCCAGTTCATTATATGCCTCATTATCAATATTACCATAGAGCTATTATTGTCATTTACTCCAATGACCTTTGATGTCTTCAATTCAGTCCTAATCTGAAGAAGCCAGGAAGTGCTAAAGCCAGATGACTTGGACCATTTTCAAAGCACAGACTAATTTTATTCTGATAGACAATAAATCTCAGGGCCCTCCAGGAAAAATAGCAATCAACCAGGAAAGTTTTTCTTTTCCTCTTCTTCTTGTTTCTCCTTAGAGATAGAAGAATTTGTTTGCATTTTATATTTGTTTGTTTATTAGATCAGTGTTTTTATTTGTTTCTTTTGGTTTTTGCTTTTGTTTTTGCATAGAATCTAATGGAGATTAAAGGTCAAGAATGTCCTGAAGGTTTACTCCAAATTACTCAGCTCTGTACCTTTAGTGTAAGTTTCTATACAACCTTATTTCTTTCTATTCTCTTAGTCTTTTTAAATTTTAATAATTTTACAATAAGTTATTAAAGACAAGCCAAATAATTTAAATACCTTCAATGTAATTCGAAGAATATAATAGTATGATTTCACTAGCAGAAATTACAATAGTAAACTTCAATAGAAAGTTGAGTTCTTTTAACTACTCATACCAGCATGTTGCTGATCTGAAGGCAATACAGAAAAAAATCACTTTTATAAAACTATATTTTTGATGGTACTAAATATTGTGTTAATGCCTCTTTTTTAAAAAATTGAAAATGTAAATCATTATTGTTTCAGTTACCCAGTTTTCATAGCTGTACTAGCTTATATAATATAAATTAGATTTTCAAACTGTTTAGAGTTCAATACTGATGATATTAATTAAAATAAAAAATTATTATATTAAAAAAGAACATTCTTCTGCATTATTTTTCTCCAATTAGACTCAACATTTTCATAACAGAATTATTTACTAATTGGCATTTTACACTTGTATGATTTTAAAAAACGAAAGACCTAAAATATTTTGTATTCTAAATTTTGAATCCTAAAGAAAACATTAAAATGTGTTCAGGATAACCTCAGTATTTTATTTATTTATTTATTATTTACTTATTTTAATAGAGTCTTGCTTTGTCACACAGGCTGGAGTGCAATGGCACGGTCTCTCACTGCATCCTCTTTCTCCCGGGTTCAAGCGATTTCCCTGCCTCATCCTCTGGAGTAGCTGGGACTACAGGTGTGTGCCACTTAATTTTAACTCAATTCCATTTTTTGCCTCCCCATCAGACTGCAATTTTTTAAATATTATAATGATAATTTATGTACTTCAAACTATGCATTATATGTACTAGCCAATAAGACCTTAACATTACTCTCAGGCTGACTAAACTTTAGACAGGCTTAATTCCAACTATGAGTTCCTGAATCTTATTTTCTTTAGAAAACTTTCAATTTAGGCAACAAAAGCCAAAATTGACAAATGGGATCTAATTAAACTGAAGAGCTTCTACACAGCAGAAGAAACTATCATCAGAGTGAACAGGCAACCTACAGAATGGGAGAAAGTTTTTGCAATCTATGCATCTGACAAAGGGATAATATCCAGAATCTACAAGGAACTTAAACAAATTTACAAGAAAAAAAAACAAACAGCCCCATCAAAAAGTGGGTGAAGGATAGGAACAGACACTTCTCAAAAGAAGACATTTGTGTGACCAACAAACATAAGAAAAAAAGCTCATCATCACTGGCCATTAGAGAAATGCAAAACAAAACCACAATGAGATACCATCTTCACACCAGTTAGAATGGCGGTCATTAAAATGTCAGGAAACAACAGATGCTGGAGAGGATGTGGAAAAAAGGGAACACTCTTACACTGTTGGTTGCAGTGTAAATTAGTTCAACCATTGTGGAAGACAGTGTGGCAATTCCTCAAGGATCTAGAACCAGAAATACCATCTGACCCGGCAATGCCATTACTAGGTATATACCCAAAGGACTATAAACCATTTTACTACAAAGACATATGCACACGTATGTTTATTGCAGCACTATTCATGATAGCAAAGTCTTGGAGCTAACCCAAATGCCCATCAATGACAGACTGGATAAAGAAAATGTGGCACATATACACCATGGAATACTGTGCAGCCATAAAAAAGGATGAGTTCATGTCCTTTGCAGGGACATGGATGAACCTGGAAACCATCATTCTCAGCAAACTAACACAGGAACAGAAAACCAAACACTGCATGTTCTCATTTCATATGTGTGAGTTGAACAATGAGAACACATGGTTACAGGGAGGAGGACATCACACACTGGGACCTGTCAGGGAGTGAGGGGCTAGGGGAGGGATAGCATTAGGAGAAACACCTAATGTAGATGATGGGTTGATGGGTGCAGCAAACCACTGTGGAACGTGTATACCTATGTAACAAACCTGCACACTCTGCACATGTATCCCAGAACTTAAAGTATAACAATAATTTAGAAAAGACAGCTAGCTGTAGGTTAAACACTGGGTATGTGAGGCCAGGCAAATGTTTTCAAAATAAAATGTGCCTTGAGAAAAAAATAAAAGAAAACTTCCTATTTAAATTATTTCTCTGCCTCTTTGAGATATAAATATTCTACACCCAGAAATGTTTCTCAAGGACCTGGGAGTGATCCCTTTGAAATGTAATGATTGAAAAAGATAGGGTCCATATCTCCAGTTTCTGTGGGAAAGCAGGGGTTTAAGTTTTGATAAGCACCAATCACCAAATACTGATAGCCTGCTTGCATTGACCTGGCCTCCCCTACTGTCCTCCAATACTTTTCCATTAGCTCATCCCATAGTTTTAAAATCCTTCTACCTTTTGTTTCAGTAAAGTTGAGTTCAATTTCTCCTCACTATTGCAATAGTCTTGACCCCTATTTTAATAGTCTTGAATAAAATCTTCCTTGCTGTTTTCATAAGTGTCCAGTGCAATTTTCGTTTTACAGCCCAATGATAAAATGATTAAACTGAAAGTTTTACTCCATGTTGATGGTGTATTAAAAAGATGCACCATATCCTAAAACATATTTTCTCATTTATGTTTATCAATGTATTCATGAATCATGTATATCCATGCATTCATAAACATGAATACATTCATATTTATTAGAAAAGGTAACATTTTGATTAAAAATCTTGGGAGCCAAAGCTCAAGCAATTTCTGATTAAATCAGAGCCCCAAGATGTGTACACAGCTTTCTTCACAGTTTTCCTCTGTTGTCTCTTATGTATTTGGTAAACCACATAAGGTTTTACCAGGAAAATATTTTTTGTATTAAAATCATATACAAAATGCTCTCTGTACTCCTACAATCTTGCTTTTTAAAAAAGATTCTGTTTATTTCAGATTTGCTGTTATAGCAGAACACGTTTCTGGTGTGTTTTACACTTTACATTTCCACTTCACAACAGGGAACAGCTTATTAGTGGGTGGCAGAACTGGGATCCAGACGTGACTGCGCCAATATTTATATACCCAAGTTAACTTCAGCTCTTTTTCAGGCTGGAATACGTTGGATAAAATAACTTGGAAGACACATACACTATGAAATAAATGAAGAAGCGTTTGAGAAAACAGTATACATTGCCAGTTTACCTGGGCCCTGTTTTCATCTCTTTTGCTGACTTGTTACATAACATGTTTCTTAGTCTTCCTTGTTGCAATAATAATGATGATTATTAGTATTCCTTCCATATTCTGAGAAATATGGATAGTAATATTTCCTCCTTCCTCAAATACTGTAGATTAATGTTACTTCAAAGCAATGCCTGGGAATTGCATATGAAAATAAATAATGTAATATCTTTGTAGCTTGGGTTAAATCTATGCAACATCAAATCATCAAACAGATTGGTTAGGTATAAAGATAAACTTTTTTGTCTAAATAATGTAACTGGCCAATATTTCAAAATGTCCTTTTAAAAAGTACGAAAATATCCGTGGTCCATGTTATGCAACAAATACTAAAAAATTACAATTTACCATGACGTCATACTAGATATTAGAGTGAGAGTACCAAAACAAACCAAGAAAAAAACCAAAACCCCCTGAATGTTCCAATTATGCTTATATAATACAGGAGAAACAAACAAATACAAATGCTACGAAATAGTGAATTGTGAGAAAATGATTAAGAGTCAGGTGAAGAATTGGGAGAAGAGCTTTCATATAGAACAAGCAGTATTTATAAAAAATCAGAAACAAAAATAGGTCATAGGACAGTTTAGTGGTTCCCAAAGACAGAGCTTTTCAAAGTGGATCAGCAGGATGAACATTACTTGGGAACTTGTTAAAAATGCAAATTGTTGAGAACCCCCTGCTGATCTACTGCATTGGAAACACTTGAAGTGGGGCCTGGCACTCTGTGATTATCCTGGTGAGCATCATTCCGGCAAACGTTTAAGAACCTCTAATATAGACTTTGCATGTGCTTGGACCAAGGTCATTTGGATGAAAAGAAGGGGAATTGCTTCAAGTTTCCTAGATGCTGCTAGACACTGATAAAATTTCTCTGGCACTGGTACATTTCCTCTCTTTTAACCCTTATAACTTTCCCTCAATTTGAATGCTAAGAGACTGAGGAGTGCAATTATATTTATATTAAGGTGAAGAGTTTATAGTGAGGTATTAAACTTTAAGTTATACATTTTAAATTATAAAACAAATAAGCAAGCAAATTTAACCCAAAATGTACAAAGTTTTTGGATAGCAAATATTTCTAAAACACACTGAAAAAGGAAGTGCAGATTTGTTTCTAAAAGCATTTCAATGGAAAAAAGTACAAATGCTTGCAATGATTTTTCAGTTTAGTACAATAAAAGTTAATTTTGATTGTTTTGAAATTGACTTGCATTAAAATGTTAAATCACTTGGAGCCCAGCCTTGCTGTGGAATTCACTCTTAATATGACAACCCAACAAAAAGTAAAATGTGTGTGGTAAAAAGAAGAGCAGTATGCTTTTTACAGCTCTTGTATGTTAAGAGATGCTGTGCAGAAAGTATGGATCTGGAGAAGGAGAATATATTTTAATAGAATTGTAGTTTTGTGCATGATGAGTTCATGTTAAAGCATTTATCTTTAGCTCTTGTCTGCAAATGTTCTCTTCACTGCATAGGTCTAAACACAAGGCTATCTTAACAGTAACTGCCTTTATTTCTTTCAAGGTTTTAATAGAAAATATTTCACTCTTTGCCTGCTTTAACTTTTTCTAATTCTAATGTACGATATTCTATTTAAAATTATTCCTATTGGATTGCTTATTTATATGCACCAAAACTGCAATCCTTTTGGCTGTGAAACATACAGAAGAAACTTTAAATATAATTAACATAGCAGCAGAGGAACATGGAAGAGGGGAACATAGGTTTATAAAATATATTGTGTAAAAGAGCTTACTGCACTTATAAGAAATGCGAGAGCTTTATAGAGGATGATCACACAGCCTCGAAGAATGCGTTAGTAATAACAGATAACAAGGATGAGAAGATATTTCAGGAAATAACAGCAAGTGCAACATCATGGAGATGAGAGAGAAAATGGTATCAGGACAAAAAGCAGTTCAGTAAGTACAGCATGAAGTCAAGCAAGCAACTGATGGGAAATGTTTGCAAAGTCAAACTAGGGAAATATTGAAGGAACATGTCTCCAATGCTATCGAGCTTAGATGTAGACTTCAAGTGAGGGAAATAATAGTGGAAATAGTGTGAAGGATAAATTAAAAGTAGGATTTGCAATCTGGGATAAGGTTAACCACCTGAGAGAGACTTACTACTTGTAATAGGGATAGAGAATACAGAATACCTTAAAAGAGTAATATTTTTAGAATATAATTGTAACTTTAATTTGATTTGTTAGGTTGGCAGCATAAAGAATAACATACAGGATGATTGTCAGGTTTTTATCTTGGATGAGTGGTGGTTACACTTATTGATGGAAATACAGGTTTTTCATGTGGGTTAGTGTTAGGTTCTATTTGATCTATAGCAAGAATGAGATTTTAGGAGAACTTTCAAGTGAAAATGTTGAGTTCTGCAGGTTTTATAAGTCTAAGCTGGTCATAATAATTCTGGAGTTATCAGTGTATAAGTTAAAATGATGCCCGTGGAAACAATAGTCTAGGAAAACCATGTGCAACAGGAAGGTAAAAAACAGAACTTTGAAGACCACAATAGGGAATAGAAATTACTGGTATTGTAGTGCTTTCAGTTGCAGGAAAGCCACATTTCAAGAAAGACTATTCTGTTTTTTTTTCTTTAATTTTAAAACCGTTGTATAAATGAATAAGTGACAAATCTTCAATCAGTTCAAATGTATGGAAATGGAGGACATCCAAATATTGCATGCAACTATAAAACTCACGTCTATCAAAAAGAAGACAAAGTTTTCTACTCTTACCTTTCAGCAATATGCCTGCTTGTCAGAATTCAGGACTAATCCTAATGCACCTAAGGTGCATTATCTGTGTTCACATTAAGTATCTAATTTAATTCTTTTTAATAAAATATAACTAAGATTATGTTTACCTCAACAATCTTCCCTTTACATCTTATGTTTGTGTGTCACCCAAAATGCTGCTGATAGATGTGAATGAGGAACATTTTGCTATTTTATTCTTGATTATATTTTCTAGAAATCTATTCTATCAATCTGTGACTTAAATAAAATCATAGGTATATTAATGTCATTCTTTTCTGTCCCATTGTTTAAAACTTTGTTTTATGTATATAGTTCCCTTTCTACATCCTATCTTGAATATTTAGTTTAACCTTCTTTGTGAACACTAATAATAAAACTGTTGAAACGATGATTTAGCCATTGCCCATATGTTTTAATCCACATTATTTAGTTTTCTTCCCCCTAAAATGTATTATCTACTGTTTTACTATAGTATTAAGAATATTCTGCTTTAATTAATGCCAATAGTTTGCGATGCTGAATGGGAAGTTTATTATGAAAGATACTTAAAGTTACTAACTTAAAATATTTTATATGTTTTAAATTATTGAGAATATCATTCTGGCTTTAAATATAAAGGGAAATTATATAAATAACCCACTGAAATTATAAATTGAGATGTAAAAATGTGAGCAAAGTATAAAGATTTCTATATGAGTTGTTTCTATTATGTTGATAAGATTGACCAAATCCTCTGTGTTTTGTAATTTATGTATTCTTGTATAGGGTGAACTAATGATAATTTGATAAAATGTGCCAATAAAATTACAAATTTGTTTGTTCTGAAATAGCTAACAACTGTTTTTAATTGCATATATGTTAATTTGCTACATAAAGTTCAAAATCATCTTGTATTCACAATTGAGTATGTTTTCTTCTTGCTATTATCTTTGCCTAATATTAATATTGCTATCTTTCTTAATTGGTTGCAGGTTTCCACAATATATATCTAGATTTAAATTAGTCAATCTCACTTTATTTTTGTCTAATTCTGTAGGAGCAGATAGTCACACAATTTTTTTTGATACAATCTCAAAAATTAGCTTTTTATAAACAGAATTCATATCATAACAAAAATGTTACTGCTATCTACATTTGGTCTCCATTTTGTGAACTAATGTTGTAACATTAGTTCTGAGGTGATTTGGAATATATGTATTCAGTTTTTAAACCAACAAGACTTTAGCTAAAAATGTATTCTACAAGTTATTTGTAGAAATATATTTATCTAATTATAAATACCAAAAGAATAAAATTTGACTTTTCTTTGTTGAAGACATAAAAAATATATTTTTATTTTATTTTTAAATTACTATATTTTCATTTTATTTTCCAATTTAAAATAATAATTAAATCTCTAGTGATTATTTAGTATCAGAAATTATCCTAAAAATAAAGTATATTTATTTACCTGTTTTTACCTTATTTTGTTGGCTTACCTTATTTTGTTGGCTTAGTTCTGGGACACATGTGCAGAATGTGCAGGTTTGTTACATAGGTATACAAGAATGAGATTTTAGGAGAACTTTCAAGTGAAAATGTTGAGTTCTGCAGGTTTTATAAGTCTAAGCTGGTCATAATCATTCTGGAGTTAGTGTATAAGTTAAAATGATGCACGTGGAAACAATAGTCTAGGAAAACCATGTGCAACAGGAAGGTAAAAAACAGAATTTTGAAGACCACAATAGGGAATAGAAATTACTGGTATCGTAGTGATTTTAGTTGCAGGAAAGCCACATTTCAAGAAAGACTATTCTGTTTTTTTTCTTTTATTTTAAAACTGTTGTATAAATGTTGTTGATAGCTTCACTCTCCCCTTTTAATGTGACTTTGCAAATCTTAAAAATTTACGTTAATTTGTCAAACATTTTGTTGCATTTGAGTGAGTTTAAAAATATCTGGATAATATATTTTCTCAAAATTTGAAAATTTGAGAATTACTTTGGTTATCTTAAAAAGTATGCTAAAACTGGGTACATCCTTAAATGATAATCTTGATATTATTCTAGGATTGTCTGCTTTTTTTTCTCTTTGTGCTGTTTTTGCTGTTGTTTTAATGGTTGATTTCATATTTTCTCTTCCTCTTTTTTCTGCTAAGTTTACTTATTTTTATCTAGACAATTGTCATTACTATATCTGAAATATGACTTGAAGGCAAAGATATTTGTTCAGCTTAGAACATTTCTTATATACATTTTATTTTGTATCTGTGCCACTGTTTTTTGCTGGTTGCAGGAATAAATAACTTCCATATGTTGAATCTCTGTAATCTTTCCTCCATACATTTTTTGGTCTTTTCATCATATTCCATACTTTATAGAATTTTGCTTATTCTCGTTTGTCATCTATATCACTAGGTTTATGTGCTGTGATGCCAATTCTTCCCTACCAGAGTTTTGTTTTTTGTTGCTAAGAAAAGCAACTTTAAAAAAAAACCTAAATACAGAAAATATAATTACATCAAATATATAATTTAAGGAATTTTCACACTAAACACAAGGCACTTATGGGCAGATTTTAATTTTGCTATTTCCTTTTAAATTTCTTGCAGTGCTTTTTTGAATATCAGTCAGCAACTGATGTACTTTTTTCTGTGCATTTTCCTTTCTTCTGTCCCACCCACACCAGTATACATTGGGGATTATATCTCTTAGTGCTATTTGTTTATTGCTTGTGTTATGTCCTATGAGGTATATGAATATTTTCTGAGTGGATCATCAAGGAAAGAAATTCATGGCCTGGATCACATATTTTCATATCATCCTGAATTTTCATAATTTGTAATACTCATCACATTTGTATTTATTCTTTTAATGTTTTCTCAAACAGATGTTCAGCTCCATAAAGATAAATAGGAACACTTTATAATTTACCACTGTGTTTCCAGTGTCTTTCACAACGCTTTAAATATAGTAGGTACTCAACCAGTATTTGCTGAATATAAGAACAATTAAATAATTAGGGGAAAAAGTGAATCAATAAAAAAGTTAAAGGAGTACTTCCCTGATGACAGTAAGTGTCAATAATTTTTCTGTAGGTTTCAATCTCTAAATTACCCCCTTAGGACATAATAGTGTGTGAATAGAGTACTACTTACTTACATTCTGGCTAAGCATGCCTATCCATTTCAAAATGTAGAACAAGTTGTATTTCTAGACAAGCTCCATTGTTATGGCACAAAGAAAGAATTTTGCCAAATCCTAGCATACATTTAACTACTATCGTTTTAGTATGCTGCCTTTTTTACTTTACTGAAGTGTTTCCATAAGATTTGGCAAACAGAGAGCAAAAAGGCTTTAAGAATTTAGAGCCTGAAATCATATTAATAAAGAAGAATCACTTGCATTTCACAGAGAAAAGACATTTTATGAAAGTTGTTTTGTTTGCATGAAGTAGCCATTTAATGAGGAGAGTTATCTTCGAATTTTGTAGATTTTCTCTTTTCTCTACTAAGATATTTTCCCTGAGCCTTTAAACCATAAAAATATATATTTCAGTCAAGTGTAGAACAATAAAAAACATGGATTTTTTCATTCTTTCCAATGGTATCTGAAGTTAAAAGACACAAAGAGATATGTGTGAAACACTTGGCTCAGTTACTGGTTACAGCAGTGAATCAGCAGCTCAGAAATGATGTGAGAATTTAAGGCTCATTGTTAGTGCAATTCAGATAGTTTCCCTCCACATTGATTGCAGAAACATTTTTGGGATCAACCTGTCCCCTACTGACATATAACTTAACTTCCAATTTAGTTTTTATTTTTTCTAACTGAATGGATATATGCACAGACCTTACACTTAAATTTTAGCTGAACATAGCTATAACTTTTGCTTTTAAATTATAACTACACTAACTGGGTTTAGATTTTTTTCTATGATCTATCATTAAAAGGAAATACAAAAATACTAAAATCTTTTAAAAGTGGTATATAAGCTTTATGAGTGGATTCAATTTTAAATATTTTCAAATCCTTTAACTACATGATATTCACATTTTGCATCCCCAACATTCGGTAATTTCTTTATTATTATTATACTTTAAGTTCTGAGATACATGTTCAGAACATGCAGGTTTGTTACATATGTATACACGTGCCATAGTGGTTTGCTGCACACATCAACCCGTCATCTACATTAGGTATTTCTCCTAATGCTATCCCTCCCTAGCCCCCAACTCCCTGGCAGACCCCAGTATGTGATGTTCCTCTCCCAGTGTCCATGTGTTCTCTTTGTTCAACTCCCACTTATGAGTGAGAACATGCAGTGTTTAGTTTTCTCTTCTTGTATTAGTTTGCTGAGAATGATAGCTTTCCACTTCATCTATGTCCCTATAATGGACATTAGCTCATCCTTTTTATGGCTACATAGTATTCCATGGTTTATATGCGCCACATTTTCCTTATCTAGTCTATCATTGATGGGCATTTGGATTGGTTTCAAGTCTTTTCTATTGCGAACAGTGCTGCAATAAACATATGTGTGCATGTGTCTTTAGAGTAGAATGATTTATAATCCTTTGGGTATATACCCAGTAATGGCATTGCTGGGTCAAATAGTATTTCTGGTTCTAGATCCTTGAAGAATTGCCACACTATTTTCCACAATGGTTAAACTAATTTACACTTTCACCAACAGTGTAAAAGCATTCCTATTTTTCCACAACCTCTCTGGCATTTGTTGTTTCCTGACTTTTTAATGATCACCATTCTAACTGGCATGAGATGGTATCTCATTGTGGTTTTGATTTGCATTTTTCCAATGGCGAGTGATGATGAGCTTTTTTTCTTATGTTTGTTGGCCACATAAATGTCTTCTGAGAAGTGTCTGTTCATATCCTTCGCCCACTTTATGATGGGGTTGTTTGTTTTGTTTTGTAAATTTGTTTAAGTTCTTTGTAGATTCTGGATATTAGCCCTTTGTCAGATGGATAGCTTGCAAAATTTTTCTCCCATTCTGTAGGTTGCCTGTTCACTCTGATTTGATAGTTTTGTTTTTGTTTTTGTTTTTTGTTTTTTTTGTTTTTTTGTCTTTTGTTTTTTTTTTTGTTTTTTTTTTTTTGCTGTGCAGAGGCTCTTTAGTTTAATAAGATCCCATTTGTCAATTTTGGCTTTTGTTGTCATGCTTTTGGTGTTTTAGTCATGAAGTCATTGCCCATGCCTATGTCCTGAATGGTATTACCTAGATTTTCTTCTAGAGTTTTAATGGTTTTAGGTCTTACATTTAAGTCTTTAATCCATCTTGAGTTAATTTTTGTATAAGGTGTAAGGTAGGGATCCAGTTTTAGTTTTCTGCATAAGACTAGCCAGTTTTCCCAACACCATTTAGTAAATAGGGAGTCCTTTCTCTATTGCTTGTTTTTGTCAGGTGTGTCAAAGACCAGATGGTTGAAGATGTGTGGCATTATTTCTGAGGCATCTGTTCTGTTCCATTGGTCTATGTATCTGTTTTGGTAGCAGTACCATGCTGTTTTGGTTACTGTATGATGACTCCAGCTTTGTTCTTTTTGCTTAGGATTACCTTGGCTCTACTGTCTCTTTTCTGGTTCCATATGAAATTTAAAGTAGTTTTTTCTAATTCTGTGAAGAAAGTCAGTGGTAGCTTGATGGGGATAGCATTGAATCTATAAATTACTTTGGGCAGTATGGCCATTTTCATGATATTGATTCTCCCTATCCATGAGCATGGAACGTTTATCCATTTGTTTGTGTCCTCTCTTATTTCCTTGAGCAGTGGTTTGTAGTTGTCCTTGAATAGTTCCTTCACATCCCTTGTAAGTTGTATTCCTAGGTATTTTATTCTCTTTGTAGCAATTGGGAATGAGTTCCCTCATAGTTTGGCACTCTGTTTGTCTATTATTGGTGTATAAGAATGCTTGTGATTTTTGCACGTTGATTTTGAATCCTGAGACTTTGCTGAAGTTGCTTATGGAGATTTTGGGCTGAGATAATGGAGTATTCTAAATACACAATAATGTCATCAGCAAACAGAGACAATTTGACTTCCTCTTTTCCTATTTGAATACCCTTTATTTCTTTCTCTTTACTGATTGTCCTGGCCAGAACTTCCAATACTATCTTGAATAGGAGTGGTGAGAGAGGGCGTTCTTGTCTTGTGCCAGTTTTGAAAGGGAATGCTTCCAGCTTTTGCCCATTCAGTATGATATTGGCTGTGGGTTTGTGATAAATAGCTGTTACTATTTAGAGATATATTCCATCAATGCCTAGTTTATTGAGAGTTTTCAGCATGAAGGAGCATTGAATTTTATCGAAGGCCTTTTCTGCATCTATTGAGATAATCATTTGGTTTTTGTCATTGGTTCTGTTTATGTGATGGATTATATTTATTGATTTGCATATGTTGAACCGGCCTTGCATCCCAGGAATAAAGCCTACTTGATTGTGGTGGGTAAGCTTTTTGATGTGCTGGTGGATTTGGTTTGCCAGTATTTTATTGAGGATTTTTGCATCAATGTTCATCAGGGATATTGGCCTGAATTTTTCATTTTTTTGTCTGCCAGGTTTTTGTATCAAGGTAATGCTGGCTTCTAAATGCCCACAGGAGAAAGTGGGAAAGAGCTAAAATTGATACTCTAATATCACAATTAAAAGAACTAGAGAAGCAAGAGCGAACAAATTCAAAAGCTAGCAGAAGACAATAAATAACTAAGATTGGAGCTGAACTGAAGGAGATAGAGACACGAAAAACCCAGTAATTAATAGCCTACCAACCAAAAAAGCCCAGCACCAGATGGATTCACAGCCAAATTCTACCAGAGGTACAAAGAGGAGCTGGTACCATTCCTTCTGAATCTATTTCAAACAATAGAAAAAGGGGGGGATCATCCCTAACTCATTTTATGAGGCCAGCATTATCCTGATATCAAAACCTGGCAGAGACACATTTGCTTATTTTAAGCAATAGATTAGCCTCAGTTTTAGTATGGTACCTTTCTCAGAATCAAAAGACTGGACCATTATAAAAATCACACCCTCCTTTAACTCACTATTTTTAAGATTAATCGCATTCACATGTATTTTATTTGACTATTTCTAAAGAAGACTGTGTTTTATTCACTGCTGTACTGCAAATGTTTTCTTTCCCTTCTCATGAATATTTCTGGAAATCTCCTGTATTTATTTACTTAATTTGTTTTGTTTTATAGTTTACAAAAGGGCCATTATAATATGGTATGAAGTTTGTATTCTTTAATAAAACTTGAATCATTAGTTATTCTCTAATACTATAATTGTCAATAATAATGTCTTCTATGTAAACCTGGCAATATTCACTTAATTGCTTCCATGTTTATAAAAGACATAAAAGATGATTAACATCTGGTCTACTGTGGAACAGGCCTTGGAAATTACTTGAATAACTTTCCGTTGATACCTTGGGCCATAATCACTAATGGCTTATATAACTTGCAAATGATTCAAATCATTTTATTCCACAAATATTTAGCAAAATAGTAGCAAAAATATGACTTGGCTTAAAACTGTCACTTATTTATTGAGGGCACTGCATAACTTAAGCTAATTATGATTGTTAGTTTTAGATAAATGCATTAGTAGGCTTCCCTTTGGCTATTAAAATGAACGTTTCTCAAATCAACTTGCCATAGAAAACTTTAAATAATCCTATTTTAAAATATCAATGCAAAATATTCTTTAATCAGCTGCAAAGGTCATTTCTATTTTCTCTTGATGTATCTTATTTATACTGAAAGATGAAATGGCATGATGTAACATGGGCACCAATCATCAATGAGATAAAATTTAACTCAAAAACATTCACTTAATTTTAGAGGCATTTGTGAAAATAGTGTAACAGTGAACTTTTGAAATTTAAAGGCATGCTTCTAATTAAATCAGTGACTTGGCCACATATCAGAAACACCTAGTTAAAGTTTCACTTTTTCCGTTGATAGGACCGCATCTAGATGCTCAGCTATAAGGTGTCACAGCATTAATGCTAAAAGCTGATCTAAAGCAGGGAGATTAGGGATTGCCAAGGTGTTATGAATCAGTTAAGAGTGTTGCCTGAAGGTCGTATTTGTTTCTTTTAATTTTATATTACTTTTCTGTACAGTCAAAGGACAAGTAATGTTTGTTGATGTGAAAATACATTGTTTATTCCTAGTAGCTCCACTATCTTATATTTAATAGCCTTAAAATTTTTCAAAATCACTGCCTTACTTGGTTCCTACCAAAGAAAATGTAATTTAATAAACTAACTTTTGTTATATTTAAAGCATATAATGATGATTGTTCTAAGGGGAGTTGCATTTTAAATGTTGATACCAAGGCCAAGATAATTATTTGCCTTAAATAATAACTACAATGGAAGAATTATAGGCATACTTAAAATAGAAAAGGTGTTTAATAATTGTGATTTTAAACATTTAAAAATTAGAAAAAGCATTTGGAAGTAAATTAAATATTCCTATAATTTCACTAACCAGAGATATACCCTGGTGTTATTTTGGAATATTTTCTTCTATTTATATATTGATGATTCTTGAGCATGCATAATTTTACTTTTTGTTATTTTATTGAGAAAAGAGTGAAAATTAATATATACATGTTTTCCTTCTGTTAAGGGCTCCTGTCTAAGACTATCTAAGCACTGATAGACTGCCACTAAACACTCATCCACCAGGAGGAATAGAAATTTTGAAGCAATTAAACCTTTAAGATTCAAATTTCTGCCCAAGATATAACAGTGTATTAATCTCTCTTTTCCTGCAATATCTTCATCTTAACTTCTCTTTGCTTCCCCTTCCATAACCTTAACCTTCAATGCTCTTGAACCTTCAAAATCATTCCTTTGCATTGTGTTCTCTGTAACAACAGCAACAAAAACAGCAGCTCTGGCATCTTTCAGTTCTGAACAAGAGGTCGTGAATGCTAAGTGTTTCTTGCCTAGAGCAATGCAACCTTGAAGGATTCGGAAATGCAAGTTGTATATTCTCTGGGTTGGGAATTGAGATGAAGAGTTTGCTAAATCTCAAATGCCAGTTTTACTATCTTATGTTGCAGTGTGGCTCAGGCTTTCTGGATATTTATGGATTGGTGCCACTAAATATGCAGGTCTCCATTCTTACTGGGCCCTAAATTCTGCTCAGCATCCCATCTTCATTTTCCTGCACATTCTTCTGTCAGAAAGAAAATATTTCATTATTTTTCTACTTTCCTTAAACCTTAGATTTCATTTTCTCTCCTCTTGTGCTCATAAGATACCTTACCTCCGTCCTTAGACAGTACCAAATAGAAATAACTTTTATGTTTTGATGTGAAACGTAGGAACTTAACATAAACAAAGTCCTTCTCCCTTCTCTCTTTTCTTAACCAAAATGGAAAATGTTGGCTTTGTTTGCATTCAGATTTCCTTCATTTCCACTATCGTATACAGTATTGATTATTGTGTATGCTATTGATTATTATCCATTTCTTCCTTTCTATTGGCATGTTCTCATGACCTTCAAATACCTTCAAGTTATTTTTTAATTGAAAAAATATTGCTTTATTGTAATGTTTCTGTTGCCATGTTCCTCGTTTCTCTGTTAAAACAAGCTCCACTGTCTCAATATCTTTACTTCACTAATTTCCTACTAATGCTTCAACTTGAAACAATCTGACTTCTGCCTGTACTATTCCACTGAAACATCCATAAGTTATCCAGTAATTTCCTATTGAGGATTCCCGTCATTTATTCTTAGCTTACTTGTTTTCTCCACACTTTTTGGCACTTTTTGTTTTCTTGAATCCATCTGCTTGTCCTCTCTCACTCTGCAAACTCCTGATATTTTTTTCTGTCCCTATAGTCACTACTTCTCAGATATTCTGTATGGATATCTTCTTATTTAACATATTTTCCAAGAACACACCTTCCACTAATTTTTTTCCTCAATACTCTTTGTCCCTGGGTAATATGCTAAGACTAACCAATATCTGCTAACATGCAAGATCTCGTCCTAGAGACTCATACTCTTCCATGAGAATGGCCGGGAGCTGAAGTCTACAACAGGAGCTGGATGTCTCGGAGGCTCTTCAGACTCAGCCTCTTTACAATTGGATTCCCTGTCATTACATAAAACCTATTTTTCTTTCTATACTGCCTACTTAATCCTGAAAATTATTCTGGACTCCAGCACAACAAGTCAAAAAATCTTGTAGATTCTAATTCTAACATGGCATGGCTGCATTCACTTTTCTCCACCTCTATAGCTACTAGTATGGTTCAAGTATACATTTTTTTCTTCCCTATACCAACAATCTGCTAACTCATAACTTTTGCCATCCGTCTTGCTTTCTTCCAAGCCATCTACCACACTCTAATAAGCCTGATACTTCAAAAACACAAATCTACTTGACTGAGTAGCAAACTTAAATCCTTTCAAAAAATTTTACTCGCTCATAGAATAAATTCCTTAACATGCATGATCATGCTTTGTCTTACCTCTCCAACTTCATTTCTCACAAGCTCTTTCTGCACACACAAACACCATGTGTGCATGCACACACACACACACCACACCATAGATTTCCCTCAAATATTACTGAATTCCAATTTCCACTTAATCCTTGTTTAACTAGTGTCATTATTCTATTTACCTGTAGGATTTTGCATAATCTGTTCTCTCATATCAATACTATTCTCTACTTTAACCCTTCCCTTTCTAACTGTTGGTCATCATTCTTATGTGTGTCAGTCAGAACTAAGATATGTTGCAATAAATCTTAAAGGCCTATAGCAACAACAATTTATTTAGGTGATTTATATACAAACTATTTAAAACATCACTGTCACTCACTTTCAATGACTGAAACAAGACATACAGCTATTTCTAAACTCAAGGGAGAGTAAGGATTGGAGTGAGGAAGTACAACACTACCAAATATAAAGAAGGAAGATAATTAGATTATTTATGAGAAGTATCCAAAAAGAAAACACAGAAAACTTATGAGCAGCCCTAAGGACATGCATATAGTTTCAACTTCAATAGCATTTCATCAGAAAGTTGCCAACATAACCCCCCACCAGGTCCTAGATAGGTGCCCGTCTGAGTACTTCCATATTAAAAGTTCTTCATCATGTAATTTATGGAAATGCATTGTATGCATTGTAGTCTCGTAGTTTTGAAAAATTGTTTTAGAGACAAGGTCCCACTCTGTTATTCAGGCTGGAAAGCAGTGGAACAATCATAGCTTACTGTTGCCTCAAATTCCTAAGCTCAAGCAATTTACCCACTGCAATCTCCCCAAATAGCTGTGACTACAGGCATGCACCACCACACCTGGCTAATTTTTTTTTTTTTGTTCTCAAACTCCTGGCCTCAAGCAATCTTCCTACCTTGGCTTTCCAAAGTCCGGAAACACAGGTGTGAGTGACTGCTCCTGGCCTGTAATTTCTTCATTATTTATTTGCATCTACAACTAGACTATAAGTTTTGAAAGGCAAGCCCTTTGTAAGTCACATTATTTTAACACTTAGCAAAGTAGTTGACACATGTAGGATACCCCAAAATATTTATTGCTGCAAAATAATTGCTAACATATACTATTTTAAATTATCACAAAAATGAGAAGTATAATATAAAAGTTTACGTTGGTCTTTAACTTGATGGATTGTGATAAGCCATTAAACAAAACACAAAATACAGACTTGTAGCATGCAATTGAGACCATCAAAAACTTTTAAGTTTTGTGTTATAAAACTTTAGCTAAAAGTCAGATAGCTCTGGAACGATCCATAAAAATAATTGAAGGACTGTAAATTTAGGAAAATGTTTTCTAAACTATAACGAACAGAATTGTATTTCTTGTTAATACCATTATAAAATAATCCACTTTGGAGATCACCTTATATTGCATTTTCACATGTATGTATCTGAATTGACATTTAATAGTAGAACTCATTAGGAATTTGGATGCATGACCTCAATAATACAAACAATAATGTTTGGCTCTTGTTCTATCTGGAAACAATTATACTGGCTAATTATTGAAGGAAACAATAGCAACTTTGCATCAATTATATTTTATAAAGATAATTGAATTTTATAACTATTCTCTAAAATGTTAAATAACAATTTAAAATAGGTCCATTGGATAAATTTATTTAAAAACTGAGATGTATATCATATGGTTACCAACCTGGAAGACCATCAAGTGTCTAAAATTTAGCAATTTTCAAAGTGTCATTTGGGACATCTTAAGTTTGAGTGAGACAATTTAATGGGTGTGTCAACTATTGATGAATCTAAATTATCTATACTAACATATGATAATATTAGCAAAAGCAATGTATCTGGACCACAAGAACTTGGTTCTCTAGAGAAATGCCTTTATCAACAAAAGGTAATGTTATGTACAATTCTATGTAGAACAATAGCAATTTTGAATCTTGATATTTTTGCAGGCATTGGAAATTTAGGAAATCAATTTATTCTTTTTAAGCTCTTTTTCCTGTAAAATTGATAATTTAATAATTGAAGTATTTTATATCATAAATAGAATTTATTTACTACATGTCATTCATGTAATCACAATTTTTATTATTAGTCAGATAATTAATACCCATATCACTTAACAGATTTTTGTCACACCTCCCTGAAGCAAAGATAATGTTGAAAATATCACTCCATTACTGAGAAAGGCATGGTTGGAGGACATGGCTAAGGAATACAGGAAGAATGTGTTTCCTAATAGTAAACCACCGAATTTCCTAGGCTGACTCATTGACAGTATGGATTGGGCAGTCCTCTACTCACCCCTCTCTGCATACTAGGGTGACTGAGGACCTGGAAGAACATTTGCATCCAGAGCCATTTGCCCTGGAAGGCAAGAGCTCATGGTGTGAGCATAAGATGAAGTGCTGTTCTATTATACCTGCATGAACCCATTATATCTTGCAGAGCCCATACATAAATGGTGACCCAGTAGCTGAAACAAAGACAGTTGAAATAATCAGAAGTTACCTAAATGGGTTCATGAGAAGTGTCCATTATAGCCCAGATGAAAGTTGGTATTAATTGTCTGTTTATGATTCAAAAATTACATTGAATCTAACTAACTGTTAAGATTTTTTTAGCTTTATTGAATTTTATAGAGTATTAATTAATAATTACTTGTTTATCTGTTGAAAAACACACATTGAAATGGCCCTATGTATGTTAGTTTCTGGAACTGATGGAGCGCTTTTCCTTTAAGAAACTAGAGTATAATTGAGAAGACAATGCATACCTATTTATATATATTTTAATTTGGTAGTGTTATTTGTCCAAAATAGGAGTTTCAATTTTTTTTCTTTAGTCATCAAGTTGACAAGGTTCTCGACTTCTTGTGTCTAGTTCTTATATGTTACGTTTTTCTTTCCTAAACCCAGAGCCACGTGGAATTTTCCCCCTTCTGACTCAAAAAAGCAAACCTATTAACTCAGATAATTAAAATACAGTTAAAAAGTAATCAAGTCACATAAAACAGAGAGCTGAATATGTGGAGTGGGTTAAATCCCGCCAGAGTTGCACTGAAGCCAGAAAAGGTCAGTGTCCCCTTCCACAACATATTTCAGTACAGAATTTTTAAAATTCTTATTTCTATTCCAGTTTGAGTAGTTTCTTCATTCTCCCTGAATCTCGCAATACAATTAAGGGAATGAAAACATTTTTAGTGGATGGGTTTTTTCACGTGTCCAAGTCTTCAACAGGGATTCTCTTCACAATTTCACAATATTTCACAAGCTAGTTCCTAGGAGTGAAAAGGTTTTTACTTTTTCACAATTTCTTCAATCTCTTCAAAATTTCACAAGCTAGTTCCTAGGAGTGAGAAGGTTTTTACTTTTTCACAGTGATCATCAACAGCTTCACAGACATGAGGACTCTGATTGACAGATGACACTTCTTGTATTGACAGTGACCTCATGGCAGTAAATATGAGAGAAGAAGCCATAAATATGGACACCTGCATGGATAGCATTTACATTTCTTAGGTGACAGTGGACAAGTAGGCTTCCAGACTATAGAACCAGCTGCTGCTCTTCTCTTTTGCCTCTTTTTCTAGGAAACAAAGAAAATTAAGTTCTCTCTCTCTCTTTCGCCCACCTCATCTCTCCCATCTTACTCTGTTTTGTTCACCCTTCATGGATAGAAAAATATGTCAACATCTTCAAGGCTAGGAAACAGAACAACAACAACAACAAAAAAATGGACAGAACAAGGAAAAGAGAAGTAAAAGAAAAGAAAAGAGAGAAGAGTAGAAAGGCCTAAATGCATTATAGTGGGGTGCCTGCTAGACGTTTTGATGAACTAGGTATTGTTGTCTTACCAAATTTTGCATTTCTTTGTATACTTGATTAAAGTCAAGTTTGAACATGCCCATCCTAATTTAGATACATATTAATTTGGGAGAAAGTTTATTGTATCGAGATTTTCATCTCTGCCATCCTCTCTGACAGGATGTGTGTAAAGTATATTTCCCAGCGTATTTCAGGAGTGGAATAACCATATGATCTCATCAGGTGTTTCTCACATTCCTCGAATATTTGAAAGCTGTAGCATGTAGCTACTCCCCAAACTTTTACCCCTAAAATTAGTCATTCTATCAGGTTTTAAAATATCCCACTTACGTGAATATAAAGAAGATTATGTTATTTAATCTGTGGGATGTTTTCTGCAATGTTAGATGACCGGTAAGCATATTTGTCAATCAAGACTGCACACTTAATCTTTTCCCTTGGCATATTAATATAATCTTCCTCTGAAACCAGAGAGTGTGAATTAAAAAGAATTTTGTTTGAGGGCCTTTTCTGCAGTTTTCTCTCTAATACCTCAAAAACAAAAGCACAGGGAAAAACACGAAAATGCTAATTTTTTCTTACAAATATGTTGAAGATAGCATTTTTTGATAAAATTCACATTAGAAGGACATACTATATTATTATTGAGAGTTTAATAGATTAACATGATTTTATGTATATATTTTGTGAAAAATTTACTACTAAATTATTTGTATGTATGTGTAGATGCATTTTTGCAAATCTGGTGCAAAATCAGAAAAAAATATTTGCATAGAATGAATGTAAGTGTTTAGTATGCACTGTAAGCTTGCCTACCATGAATTATAGAGTAACTTAAAGGTAAAGTAATAAATATAGCTAGGTGTTGAATACTGAAAAAGACTTTCAACATGAATAGAATCCATTTAATCCAGGCATTACAAGTGAGAACCTTTGCATTAATTCACTTCCAGGATTATGAAATATAAGAACACAAGTCCAAATAGTTGAAAATGTCATAAACCAAAATGTGATGCTAAAACAGTAAGTTGTTATAAGACTCAAACAGGAATGTCATTGACATTTTGTAGACAATCAATGATTTTTCCTTCCCAATTCAGACCCTCCTTTTTTATTGAAAAGATGAAAACAAATAGTCAAGCCAAAAACATAAGTAAAATATTAATTTAACAAAGTAAAGTATCTTTGTATATAAATCTCCACTTTGGAAATAGAACATTTACAAATCTTTAAGAGCTTAAAACAAACCATACATCTTTATTTTAAGGAATATGATATGTAAAATCCTGGTCGATTACTTTAAAATATCGATAAATACCAATTGTCTAAGCTATAGCTTAAGCAAGCAAGGGAAGTAAGGAGTTTGGTAATCTTAGCTCAAATACTTTTGACCTGTATGTACACATGACATCTTTTTAAAATTTTGTTTATAAAATGCAATGTATGAAGAATCTATGTGCTCTTTTCATATGATCACAAAGAGATCTCTAAGTCTTTCCCTCAGTTTGGCAAGGTAACTATTATTATTACTCATTGTAACGTATAAGAATATGAAACTAAGTCTTTAAATAATTGACTTCTCTAAAAGAGGGAATTGGCTTGCATCCAGATATCTATGATTGCAGGTCCTTATTTTTTTCCTTTTTTAAAAAAATGTATTTCTTCTTTTCCAGACTTGATGGCACTGTTTATTTCCTCTCTCTCTCCTTTTTTTTTTTTTTTTTTGGAGACAGTCTCACTTTGCGGCCCAGGCTGGAGTGCAGTGGTGTGATCTGTGCTAACTGTAACCTTCACCTCCCAGGTTCAAGTGATTCTCCTGCTTTAGACTCCCGAGTAGCTGGGATTAGAGGCACTCGCCACCACACCCTGCTATTTTTTTTGTTTTTGTATTTTTATTAGAGACGGGGTTTTGCCAGGTTGACCAGGCTGGTTTCAAACTCCTGACCTCAAGTGCTCCACCCACCTTGGCCTCCCAAAGTGCTAGGATTACAGGCGTGAGCCACCGTGCCAGGCCAGGTCCTTATTATTTTTATTCTAGGAACAATGTGACTCTCTTTATTAAAAAGAGAACTAGCAAGAACATGAACAACAAAAGCAAAAACCCTGGAGAAAAAGGAAGAGGTGGGTAGAAGGAGTGAGGCAAAAATATCCAACTAACAAAACAATGACTGAATGGAAAATCTGAGTACAAGTTGTGTAGATTGTAATGGTTCTATATTATTTTTATGTTTACACTAATATCAAAGCAAGAATAATAAATGTGTAAAAATTTGATGTACATTTAATAAATGTTGATAGGACTTGCTATGTTAAAATAGTGAATATAACAAAAGATAATTTAGTAGAAAGACCTAAATATTCTTGAAATGACCAAGCATTAAAAGTCTCAAAAATATCGGGAAATAGTTATATTTTGGAATAAAGTAAGGAATCTGTAAGTTTTGCCCTTTGAAAAGATCTATCTATATATCTATCTAACTATCTATCATCTATCTGTCTATATCCCTGTTTGTTAAATGTCTAAAACAGAGGAAAGAAATGATAGAGCCAGGTTTAAATCTAAGAATTCAGTTCCAAATCAGCTTCTTAAAGCAATCCATTGTACTATAGAGTGTAGGTATTTTCTGGAACTGCCAACAAGGTCCCTTCTCCACTCTCATAGATCCCTTACACCCAATATTCAGTTACTTTCTTATCTAGGAAAATATAGATACCTGCTTGTTTACATATAAACTATATCCCAGTTGCACACATTTTATACCCAATGTTGCCTGTCAATGCACTTTGGTAAACAAACCATTGCATATCTTCATAGAATAATTATGTAAATCTCTTAGAGGCAAAAGCAGAGGTCACTTTTTTTCTCTCCTCCCCTCTGATGTTTAGAGAAACAATGGCTTGTTCAGATATTCAAAATGTAGATTTAATTGTTAGACCTGTCCTGTCCTGCTGAAAGGCATAAAAGTTTAGTGATTGTCATGTAGATGGATCTACACACGTAAACTTTGACAAGAGCTGAGAGATGGCACAGCATAACAAATCATGTTTTAGCATTTTGCAGGCTAAATTGATGTTAACAACTACAGAAAAATAGTGTAGATGGCATGGCTTCAAAAAGCTGTTTTAAGATAGAATGGAGATAATATTCCAAATGGTTGCAATTTTTTAGACCTGATGTTAGAGTGAATAATACATTATTAACAGCAGTTAAATAATTTTTGAACACAGTAGAAAATTGGGTTCTTAATTTAGAACCAGAGCCTACTAGTTCTAAATTGAACTTTTCTTTTTAAAAACATGAATTCAAAATAGTTCTTTGTTCTGTCATTCTAAATTATATCTGAAAAATTATATTCGAAAAAGTATTATTTTCAAAGGTAGAAATATGGCAGTTTTAATAAATGATTCCTATTCAGTTAGAATAACTAGTGTGTTTATTTGAAACGTTGAATATGTTAAACATTGAATGATTTGTAAAACCTGGAATTTTTAAATTAGCGATTCCAAGATTATTGTTAGAGAAGATTTAACATCTTAATGTGACAAGATAGGCACATTATATCCATTCAAGAAAATGAAAGACAAGGTCTTGTAGACTATTACATCATGCATGTATATAATTCCAAGTTCCTGAAACTGAGGTTGCTGGTGCTTTTTATTATTTTCTCCAATAGTAATTCATAAATTTCCTCTGGCTCAATCTAATTTACTAAGTGATAATAGTAACCTTGAATATTGCTTGAGATCTCTTGAGTCCTATTGTCCTTCTCTGCAAAATGGAATGCTGTTAAATTTACTTTTGAGAGTTGTTGTGGCTGAGATATTAAAAGTGTATATGAAAATTTATCCTTCTTTATGTCGATTAAGATTCTTTGGTAAAACATCAATCAACTCTCTCAAGAGGCCATTTTTTCTCCTAAAAGTGAAAACCGATTACAAGTTTTTGTTTATGACCCTTAACTTTTTCTTCACCATCTATTACTGATTTTGCCGTCTTATTTTGTGAGAAACCCAGAATTATTAGAGGAGGAAATATCCTATATGTGACCACATGAAGTATATAAATTCCACATACAGTCCTGGCCTGATTTTCTTTAATTCCAGATCGTTTTCTTTCATTAACAAGCTGCTAACCCAATTAGACTTTTCCTTACAATTAGGTAAGAAAATAAAAATAAAGATATATTTGTAAATTCTAAATCACTAGAACTAGTTTTAAAAATCAACCAGTTCTCCATCAAAGCCTACTAAACATCTGTTAAATTCACCAACCACTAACTAAGCTCTTGTCTGTAAAAAAAATATTTCTTTTGCCCATATCATGTGCCAGGTAAGTGCTTAAGTATATTTATCCCACTATTTCCTCACTTCTCAGAAAATGAAAACACAGAGAGGTAAGTCGCATAAGTTTTAATAAAATAAGAAGCAGAGCCAATAATTGAAATCAGGCAATTTGTCTTTTAAATGCTATTGAGCACCGTTTTCTGCTATATATCTAATGATTTGTATCTCCATTTGAAATCAGCAGGAAATATCTAATGTTATTTCAAAAAGGGCATAACTGTGAACCACAGAATGAATA
Source organism: Nomascus leucogenys (assembly GCF_006542625.1). NCBI lineage: Eukaryota > Metazoa > Chordata > Mammalia > Primates > Hylobatidae > Nomascus > Nomascus leucogenys. The sequence continues at coordinate 49,481,267 of NC_044384.1, read as the reverse complement.
TTAACATGTTTATACATTTATATATAATATTCTCACATCTCAAAGACTTAAATTTTTAGGAGTTTTCCAAACCTACATAATGACATTTACCCAAAGAAAATGAGGATTTACCACAACTTCTTGGATCAATTTATACGATGAATCACATTTGATAAAGTGGAGAGCTTGAACATATTGGCATTTTTTTTCTCATTCAACAGATTTCTTTCAACCCCTTACATAAAAAGCCATCTACCCATTAGATTAATTCTGTACTTATCAATATTATAGAAATGCATCCTGTGGAATTTTCACAGACACCTACACATGGCAGGTTTAGAATTCCTCAAGGCTATATTTTTTTATCCTCTGTATTTTCTATGAGAAAAATATGTTTCAACATCATAAAATATAATGTATTTGTTTATTTAACTGTATATACAATCAATGCATGTATTTATTATTCTCAAGAAAAGCAATCATTTTAACTAATATAATATAGTCTTCAGACATTCAAAGTTGTTTTTAAAAAATATATTACTAAGATTCTTTTAACCAGTACATATAGGGGGGAAAAAAAGCAACTTGAACACTCCAGAAGTTATTTCATTCCTGTGAAAAATTCTTCCGTATGTGCATGCGAAAGATATTATAGATTTCTCCACAGAGTAACCACACCAGAAGAGAAAACAGAAGGGGCCAGTAAAACAAACAAACAAACAAAAAAACTAAAATAATGATTAACAGAACAATTTATATAAAAAATAACATATACCCATTAGTAGTTTAAATTTAAGTGAATTGAAGTTGTCCAGCATTTTCTAAAGGCCTCAAGATACCTTGATTAAAATTTACTCTTCTAGAATATATTCTAGAAGTTCAGGGATAATATAGCTTCAGGATTGGGATTTGTACTTCTTAAATTTTAAAACGAGCTGCTCATGAAAGAGCACACTGCCTACTTGAAATTATGCTAAACCATTAAGTTATTCTGGTACATGAGAAAGAAGGTAACATGTAAAATCTTGTCATTACTTCTTGTCACTTCTTGTCATTTTCTTAGGAGGTATCCTATTCAAAACTAGTATGCTAAGTTCTAATTCTGCCAACTCTTATATATGGAAAAAAATCAGCCTTGAATATATCTCAGCAACTGGTTCTCTCCAATATTATATGTTTGTTTTCTTCTTTTCTTTTTCTTTTATTTTCCCTTATATGCTAAATAAAATTGTGCTACCTACAAAATTATATGTTTTATCTTGAAATACTGATATTTACCAAAAATGCCACTTGGCAGTTCAGTTTCAAACTTTTATTATTCCTAAAGACAAATATAATCATCCTAAGTATTGTAGTGTTAAGCTGCCTGGGTACCTTCTAGATATAATTTTATAATTATTTAAAATTATAAGCTTCTGCATTTTCTCAATAAGCAGGAATAATGATATACCTGTAGATTTAGGTAAAACCCACCTGAATTAGTGATTGAAAATGCTTATTACTCTACTTTTCAGAAAGCTTTTTTAGAGTACTGAAGCCGACTCGTTGTCCCTATATTTCATCACTTCTAAGCTGAAATGTTCTGAATTTGATATAAGAAAGTTCTGCTAATTAGTATTTACAGAAACGCTGAGGCAAAAAAAAATATCATGTTTAATATATACGGTTGTCAATAAAAAATACATTTTAAAAATAGTATTTTGTTTTAATAATATCTCATTTCCATCTAAGTAAAAACACATTGGATTTTTCCATAGGCACAGTTCTGAATCTAGTTACAAGAGGATCAAAAAAAGGGAAGCAACTAATTCACCAATTTTAAAGCTTCCAAAATAAATATAAGAAATTTCAGTAGGATAATTTGCTTATTTCAGAAGGACCTCTATGATGAGGAACACTTGAACACCTGAACGAGTAATAATAATAATAATAGTACATAAAATAAATGAGGTTTAGTTTGAGAAAAAAAGGAACAATTTTTACTATTGACAAGAATTGTGACTGAATCAATATAAGGAGGGAAGGAATAGCAAGTGGCAAGAATTACTTGCATATCTTTATCTTAGGTGACTTGGGATGTCACAGTAACACCAAATCAAAAATAAGAAAAATTATAGGGAAAAATTTATTAAGGGCAAAGATTACCAATACACTTTTTGTATGCTGTGTTTGATGTGCCAACAGAAGACTATGATATAGCTACAAACATTTGGAAATGTAGTAGTTTAATTATTAGGAACATAGATATAATAGTAGAAGCAAACAAACAAACAAAAAAGATACGAGTAGAGTTTAATCCTTTTTTTATTTTGGAGATGGAATCTCGCTCTGTCACCCAGGCTGGAGTACAGTGGCTCAATCTCAGCTCATTGCAACCTCCACCTCCTGGTTTCAAGCAATTCTCTTTTTTATTTTTATTTTTTATTTTTTTGAGATGGAGTCTCGCTGTGTTGCCCAAGCTGGAGCTCAGTGGCGCGATCTCGGCTCACTGCGAGATTCACGCCATTCTCCTGCCACAGTCTCTTGAGTAGCTGGGACTACAGGTGCTCGCCACCATGCCTGGCTAATTTTCGTATTTTTAGTAGAGACAGGGTTTCACCATATTGGTCAGGCTGGACTCGAATTCCTGACTTTATGTGATCCACCCACCTCAGCCTCCCAAAATGTTGGGATTACAGGCTGAGCCACCACATCTGGCCGAGTTTAATTCTTAACTCCCTTTGCAGTGTGTGACCTAGGACAGATTCTATAATCACTTTTGTCTGTAGTTTCTTCATCTGTAAAATATGAATAGTGGCTGTAAAACCCTTAAGGAGTTGGTCTCTAAACTCAATGAGATAACCCACATAAAGTATATAAAGCACTTTGTACAGTACTTGGACATTGAACATAGTAAGTGTTTAATAAGCTAACATGAGGAGTCTGAATTTGAAATATTCATTTCAGAAGCTTAGCATATAAATTGCAATCATAACCATGAAGTTGGATAAAATGATCTAGGGAAAATGCATAGTATGAGAAGCAAAGGTTATTTTTCCCTTCATGGGTATTGTTTTCCTTTTTGTTCTTTCTTTTTTTCAAAAAATTGTTTTTTGCTTAATTCGGAAGTGAGTCAGCAAGACATTTAAAAGAATAGTTTCATGAATGTATACTGTGATTAACTTCCCCCAAATATTCGATACATTTAATTCACATCAAATATAATTTAAATCTTGGCCAAAAATCATTTTAAACATAAGTACATTTTGAACAATAAGAAAATTAGGAGGTACTGCATTATCAGGTGTTACTATAAAATGTAAAGTTTCAAAGAAATGAATTGATACTTATTTACAAAAGAATAGGCAGACCTGTCAAAAGAAAGCCAGATAATCAGACCCTTTAATCAATGAGAAAGATGGTGCCAGGAAAAGGAGTCAAACATTCTAATCAAAATCAAGTCCTTATAGCTATTTAAATACACATGTACACATACATACACTACTAACTTCTAGATGAGTTGAATAATATCTTAAGAATAAATAATAGAAGAATTAGAAGATGATACTAGTCACCGTCTGTGTTGGCTTTGAGAGATCTCTTTTAATGAGAGATATTTCAAAGGAACTAACTATAAAGAAAAAGATTAACGACAACTTAAACATTTTAGAAACACCAGTGACAAAACTGAAGTAGAAATATTATAAATGGATGACAATATGTCAGTTTTATATATATATATATATTGCCTGTAACAGGCAAACAAAAATTTATGTACGCAAATAACACAAACAGGCAATTTATGGAATAAAAACACTTTAGAAAAAAATAGTAGAAAAAATGAAAACTTCATCAATATAATTTATTTCTCTTTGGCCAGAGTGTATGGTTTTTTAAAAGATGACCACATCTATCCTTGTCAAAGGGTAGTGACAGTTGCACACTGCTACCCCAAAATGGTAAAAGACTTGATAGTCTTTGAGGGTCATTTGTGACACACTGTGTGAATTTTTAAAATGTCCTTCCAGCAATTAACATTTAAGAAATTCTCTTAAACAAATAATGCTTTATTCACATTAAAGTAATTATTTCACTCTAGTACATTTGTGCGTGTATCCAATAGTAGGATTTTGTTATTGGTTTTATAGGGCAGGCTGTAGGTTACAGGTTAAGATTTAGGTTTTTATGTTTGGTTGGTCGTTTTTTTTTTTTTGTTTTTTTTTTTTGAGACGGAGTCTCACTTTGTCACCCAGGCTGGAGTGCAGTGGCGCGATCTCGACTCACTACAAGCTCTGCCTCCCATGTTCACACCATTCTCCTGCCTCGGCCTCCCGAGTAGATAGGACCAAAGGCGCCCGCCACCACCCCTGGCTAATTTTTTTATATTTTTAGTAGAGACAGGGTTTCACCGTTTTAGCCAGGGTGGTCTCGATTTCCTGACCTGGTGATCCGCCCGCCTCGGCCACCGAAAGTGCTGGGATTACAGGCGTGAGCCTCCGCGCCAGGCCAAGCTGTAGGTTTTATAAAGTATAATGGATGTCTAAATTGTCACTGTAATAATAAATTACCAGCCTAAATAAAGTTTTAGAAAAATTTAATAGCATTGAAAAATATTTATAATTGCTTAATGACAAAAGCAGTTGACAATATATTGCATATACTGTTATGTTAATTTATAATGGGTATTTTGAAAATGTGTGTATAAATAAATTACACTTGTAGCTATATCTTTATTTATAATTGTAAACTGCAGATATATATAGTTTTATATATACACAAATGCATATATGTATGTCTATGATGTATATATACACATTTTTCTATTATGATTTTCTCTGGGCAGTTAGATTATGGGTATAAAAAGCTTATTTTTGTATTTTTTCAGAAAATCCATTCTTTTGGTAATCATGAAAATATAATAAAAACTTTAGACAAAAACAATACTTTAAAATAATTTAACATTTGTTATTTCTTGGCCACAGCCACTCTGCCAGAATGACACAGAAATTTAACACCTACTGGCCATGCACAGTGGCTCACATCTGTAATCCCAGCATTTTGGGAGGCCAAAGTGGGAGGATAGGTTGAGGCCAGGTATTTGAAAGCAGCTTGGGCAGCATAGTGAGACTCTGTTTTTTTAAAAAAAAATAAAGAAATATTAGCCTGGCATGGTGGTGCCTGCCTGTAGTACCAGCTACTTGGTATAGGCCAAGAAGGGAGGATCGTTTGATCCCAGGACTTTGAGGCTGCAATGAGCTGTGATCATGCTTCTACACTCCAGCCAGGATTACATAAAAAGATCCTGGATCAGGTTTTAAGTTTTGTTTATTGAGTAAAATCTGGATTATTAGAGACAAAAAAACTGATGTCAGTCAGATATTATATATATGTTTTATATACATATTATTTATATATATATGATGAGAGGACATGTGAGGAGGAAAAAGATGATGGGGGAAGGGTGATCTGGGAGAGTATTTTAGTGAGTTTGGCATGGAGAGAGATTTCTTGGGTCAAGCATGTTGTTAATATTTTCAGTAACAGAGATTGATGAAGAATGTTCTAAAAAAAGCTTTTAGAATGTAAGTGAATACTACTCTTCTTTGGGATTTGGCGGGAGCTCTAAGGAAGTTTAATAATTAGTTGGCTATTTAAATCATAGTTTTAAAAATACAATCCTGGCTTTAGATAAGACTAGAAGAAAAATGAACACTGAACATTTTAGAAGTCTGGGGCACACTGTTGGCTGATGCTCCATACCTATTTTCCTTTCGTTCTTACAAAATTCCGCTATGGATCTAGTTAGTGTCCCACTCATCTGCTCCCCACCCAACCACCCCCAGCAAAATTGGGTGCATCTGAGGAAATTAACTTTACTGCCAGCTCTCCCAGCTCCATAGATGGGACCAATTGATTTAAAGATAAGCTCATTCCCAGGTGCATGACTCAGAAATGGATACGTAACCCATTCTCAGTCTAAAAGCTATCAATGAAAATGTACTGGATTTTCATGGAGAAAGTTTTATAGCTGCTAATAGAGACCAGGGTAAAAAGTTGTGGTTCTTTCCTCTTCCTCTTTATTGTCATGCCTTGTGAATTCTGAAACAAAGGTACTCACACGGCTATAAATCTGGGGATGAAGAGAGCACAGTAAATAACAAACAAGTAACTGAAAAGAATCAGGGATGTGGAGCACTCTCCTGGGTGCTCAATAACCAGCTTTAACATCAGTGGTACCTCTGCATTTCCTAAACATTTCTTTATTGTTAAATCAATATGAATGAAAGATTCTATTACTTGTAGCCAGAAGTTTCCTACTTGAATATAGTTTACATTTTGGAGGCTATAATTTGATTTCTTGAAGCTAAATTGCCAGTTAGAATTAAATTCTAAAGGAATGTAATTTTACTGGACATGGTAAAATTTGTATTATTATTTAGCAACAATTCATTTTGCCCACCTCTCACCATAGAAGGGTTTGTTTGTTTGTTGTTGTTGTTGTTGTGTGTTGTGTGTGTGTGTGTTTTTAAGCTCATTGACTTGTTCTTGCCACATAAGTGCTTGTTAAGGTCAAGGCCCCAGGAGGCAGTGAACTTTTTCTTTTAATTTAATTTTTATTTATTTATGTTTTTTGAGATGAAGTCTCTCTCTTGTGGCCCAGGCTGGAGTGCAAAGGCGGGATCCCGGCTCACTGCAACCTCCATCTCCCGAGTTCAAGCAATTCTCCTGCCTCAGCCTTCCGAGTAGCTGGGTTTACAGGCGCCTGCCACCACGCCCTGCTAATTTTTGTATTTTTAGTAGAGACAGGTTTCACCATGTTGGCCAGGCCGGTCTCAAACTCCTGACCTCAGGTGATCTGCCCACCTTGACCTCCCAAAGTGCTGGGATTACAGGCGTGAGCCACCACGCCCCAGACAGTGAACTTTCTCTGTGCTTTCCAGGGCTTTTGCAATCACCATAGGAAGAAGATTCCATAGTAGCCTGTGATTCCAGAAGAATGAAAGACATGTGGAGCAGCTATGGACCAAATTAACTAGAAGCCAACTTAGATCAGCCATTCCTCAGCCACAGACATGCAGGTGGGATATAAATGTGTATGCTGTGTGCTACTGAGTTTTGGAGTTGTTTGTTATAATGTATTAGTTTTTAGCTGGCTGAGAGAACATCAATTATGTTGGTTTTAGAATAATACACAATTAAAAGACAATGATGGAAATCACTCTGAGATCAACACTATAATTGTGGAGCTACTGTGAAAAATGTGATTGGATGCATTTCTCTGAGAACCAAATATACCTCTATTGGTTTCAGTTATTGAAAAAAGCCTAAAAAAATCCATGGTGATATGAAGATTTAAAATAAATTTTAATATATACACCTTGTTTCTTAAGAAACTAGTCTTTCTGGACAATGTGAACAATGAAGTTAGACATTGAAATCTTGTAGGCTGGGCTCTTACTGTGATATTTGAAATTTAAAATCTTTAGAATATGTTGTGGTTAAAAAGAAAAAAAAATCCTGGAAAAATTTGGATATTTATTTTTCCATTGCCTGAAGAAATGGATGGAGAATCATGTTTAGAAATTGTTATGAAAATAAAATGATAACACACTTTGAAGGTAGAGAAAAGTCACCAGCTATGTGAGGCTCAATAGGCTGTGCCATTGATATTTTCTATGAAAATATCAGAAATTTTCATAGAAAATTTAAATTCTAAATTCAGAGAGGATATACACACAGAGAGGATATACAGAAGGGCAGACTATTATTAAGTATGTCAGTATGACTAAGATTCTTATGAAGGGTAGAAATACTCAGATTTAGTAACTCCTATAACCATTCCTCTTCCAGCACGTGGTTGGGTGCAGCTTGCAATCACAAATCAAAATGGAAGAGGAAGAGGACAACTGTATAAAGCAGCGTGATTTAAGTTGATCTGTGGGACAAAGAGTTAAGCCACAAATATTTGGGGAGAGAGGTAAGATAATTTTCTTGGTCAGATTTGTGAATGATTTGATAAGGATTGAAATGTAGATGAGGGGCCAGGCACAGTGACTCATACCTGTAATCCCAGCACTGTGGGAGGCTGAGGCAAGAGGATTGAGCCCAGGAGTTCTAGACCAGCCTGAACAGCATAGCAAGACCCTGTCTCTACACAAAGTTTTTTAAAAAAATTTGGCCTGGTGTAGAGGCACATGCCTATAGTCCTACCTACACAAGATGCTAAGTGGGAGGGCTGCTTGAGCCCAGGGGTTTGAGGATGCATTGAGCTATGATGACAGCACTGCACTCCAACTTGAGTAACAGAGCTACAATCTGTCACTAAAATGTTAAAAATAATAAAAAATAAAAATTAAAAGAAATAGAAGGGAGCAGAAGACATTTTTCCTTAAATTCTAAGAACTATTACAAATTTACTCTCCTTGATATTTCAGTAAAATGTACATGACTTTTTATCATTTTTGATGCTGAGCTGGTATTTTGGTGTTATTTTGATGAGTTAGATATACATAGATGTGGGGCTTTATTGAAGTTACTTTTTTTGTTTGTTTCTTTTTTATTGAGACAGAGTCTCACTCTGTTGCCCAAGCTGGAGTGCAGTGATGCAATCTCTACTGACTGCAACCTCCACCTCCCTAGTTCAAGCAATTCTCCTGCCTCAGCCTCCTGACTATGGTGTGCACCACCATGACTGGCTAATTTTTGTATTTTTAATAGAGAACAGAGATTTCTAATGGGATTACAGGTGTGCACCACCACTCCTGGCTATTTTTATGTATTTTTAGTAGAGACGGGGTTTCATCACATTGAAGTTACATATTTTTATATATGAAACTTTAAAATTTTAAGTAACAATATACAACTCAGTTAAGATAATAAAATGAGCTAAAATATTAGGGTGTTGAAGGCATAATTTCCTATATGTAACCAAGGTTATAATTAATTTGCAAAGGAGAAAACAGGAAATTTCCTTACTTTCATTTCCTTTCTAATCTAGTTCTTCTTCTGAACCAGATGCTGTCTTAAAACCTATACTTTTTCCTTTCTTCACTTATTTTACTCCTGATATATCCTCAACTTTCACGTCCTTTAGATAGTAAAAATAGAAAGATAAAATAGTTACAACTACAATTTATCTAAGATGTTTGTCATAGACATGTGGAGGAAAAGGCAAAACCTAAAAATCATCATGTTGAAAATCTTGCAAGGAAAAAAATTAGAAATTAAATAACACATTATACTTAAAGGAAACCTTTCTCATAGTCATGACCTAGAAATCCTATTATGCCTGCTCTTTTTAAATGTTGAACTGGGAAGAAGTAAACAAAAAATATTCTCCTATAAACTGTTAAATTGTTTAAAAGATTTCTGAGATCCTGTGCTGTATATGTTAATATATAAAATGTATGTAAAGCACCATGTTAGAAATTAATGTTGCAAATAACAAGATATAAGAGAATGATATGGCACAGACAGAGCTCGGAAGCAAAAAGAGATTGTCAAGGAGAGGACAAGATGATCAAGGGAGAAAACCAGCCACGCGGGGCAGTGAATCGTCCTATCAGGATCCTCAGAATTCCTAGGTCAAAAACATTGACCTTCTACTAGGTCTGATAAGAAAATATGTATCAACCTATTAAAAAACACACACATGGAAACTAGAAGTTTGAGAAACTCCATTTATTTATTGATTAAGCAAAAACACACTTATTTTGATAATTAAACTAACCCGATTGCAGAATGGAATGAGAATTGACATTAGCCTACTCTGTCACATGTCTGTTAGAGACAAAGATCTTTAGGTTTAAAAACGGTTGGAAATCTTTTTATTCCAGATCCCCCAAAAATGTTCTCTTTTTAAAAACCATCTTCACTTGCTATAAAATTCATAGAAACTCTTTTGATTTAGTTCTCACTCTACCTTAGGATCTTTTGTCCTCAATCCTAATACAGTTTGTCTCCTGAACTCTGGTCCATCTTACTTTTATTTAATTAATTAATTAATTAATTTATTTATTTATTTTGAGACGGAGTCTCGTGCTGTCACCCAGGCTGGAGTGCAGTGGCGCGATCTCTGCTCACTGCAAGCTCCGCCTCCCGGGTTCACGCCATCCTCCTGCCTCAGCCTCCCGAGCAGCTGGGACTACAGGCGCCCGCCAACACGCCCGGCTAATTTTTTTTGTATTTTTAGTAGAGACGGGGTTTCACCGTGCTAGCCAGGATGGTCTCAATCTCCTGACCTTGTGATCCGCCCCCCTCGACCTCCCAAAGTGCTGGGATTACAGGCGTGAGCTACCGCGGCCGGCCCCCATCTAACTTTTAAATGTTTGTAATGTTTGCTCACGGGAATCTTAATCAGATTATTCAAAAATACAGCCTAATCTCTTGCCCTGATCATTATCCATATGTGGCTCTTGTGGTAGAAATTCATCTAATCACTTTGACAAATAATTCTCTTAGACATTAGCTTATTTAAAGTTTCCTTGCCATTATGTTAATCCATAGTATTTCTAAGTAGAGTTGGTGCTTATAAGAGAAAACAATTTTTAAAAAACCAAAGAGTTGTCTTAACAGGTTATTGAAACTGAATTAGGTTGACACGGTGTGTTAGTCCATTTTGCATTACTATAAAGAAATACCTAAAACTGGGTAATTTATTAAGAAAACGGTTAGGTTCATGATTCCACAGGCTGTACAGGAAACATGGTACCCGAATCTGCTTCTGATGAGACTTCAGGAAGCTTCATCATGCTGGAAGGCAAAGGGGGAGCACACATGTCACATGGAGAGAGAGAGAGAAAGAGAGAGAAGGGGGAGGTCCCAGACTCTTTTTATAATCAGATCTCCTCATAACTCATTACCATGGGGAGGGCACCAAGCCATTATGAAGGATCTTCCCAGATGACCCAAACATTCCCCACCAGACCCCACTTCCAACATTGGAAATCACATTTCAACATGAAATATAGGGGACAATAATGATGTAGCATTACCAAGAATAAATGAATGTTTGTTGTTATTAAATTACATAGAGCATCCTAAAATTGAAACAGAAGAAAAAGGGAGGTGTAAAACACTGTAGATATCTTAGATATTGTTCTTCAAATTATATTTGTGTGTATTTACTTGGTATACATATGTAATGTTAATATAATTTACACAAAGACACAAAACTATTCATTTGATTCTAATTACATATGGCTACTATAACAAAACAATGGCTATTTACAAAACAGTGTTAACTATAACAATGTGTTGACTTGGATATCCCTCAGCGTCCATGTAAAACTTGGCAATCACCTTTGATTTGAATAGTCAATGCAATATTGACATTTTAGAAATGTCTCATAAACCTATACTGTTTAACTTTTAGGTTCTCAATTTCTTAAAGGTACCAATTAGTTGAAATGATAATTTCAATGACGCATACAATTAGTTTACTTTATTCTGTGTCCATACATTGAATTCTTAAGATTGGTCAAAGATACTCACTAATCCGTGACGCAGCCATAAAGATAATAGGACAAGACTGAAAACCCCTTGAGGGCAAGGACTATAATCTCATTCATATATTTACTTCTCCATGTGCACACAATGTCTAGAACAGACAAATACTTGTTAAAGAGAGGTAAAGAAGTAAAATGTTCCTAACCATTTATGCATTTAACACGTTTATATGACTAGAAACAAAAAAAATCAAAGCTTGCTGATTTTGATCAGAAATCTTTTCTCATGAAGGAGTTCAAATATCCATGTCCATATTTAACCAATTTTTCAACACCCAGCTTAGTAACTTCAATACTTAATTGCAAAGCCAACATTATCAATAGTGTCAAATATGTCTTTTTAAAAAATTAGTAAATTATACTACTTCTAAAGGCTATATTTTTAAACATTTTAAATAAAATTTGTTTTTAGGCCATAAATTGCAAAAGTATTCAATAGTATTCAATAATTTAAGAACCTAAAATTTTATATGCAGTGCATATTTTATCAGCAAATATTTAAAATGTAAAACTAAAAAAAATTGCAAGGCATGTTGCAATATAAAGTTTCAATAAATTCTCAGGGACACCAAGTTTTATTGAAACTTCTCCTGTATGAGATGCATTTATTTGCTCAACTCAATAAGCATCACGATACCTAGGAATCTAATTCTTATTTTCATATGACACTGTTCTTTCTGCAATGTAATTTGAGTTTTTTACTAAAACAGAAGTATAGGTCAAAGTTTCAGGATATCTTCACATATTATAATTTTGAAAAAAGTATGTATTACATTTTGAGGATAATAATTGGAAAAAAATCTTAGAAACCAGCATACATGAAGGAAATTTACAGATAAGATTAATTTAATGCAATAAGTATGTAAAAACTGTTTTTCATGACACTGATTCTTTCTGTAGCAATATAGAGGTCTTCCTGATCCGGGCTTGTTGGTGTCAGTTTGATCATAGTTTTCCTGAGGCAATTTATGAGAGTGCTTCCACTTGCAAACTGTGAAAAATTCATATCTCTGTCTCTATAAATCTTTGGAACAAGTTTCTCTATGTCTATTTTGGAGTTATCTTCTCTCCTCATTCAAGGATAATAGAAAATAATTAGCTTCCCTCAGTACAATTATACCAAAGAACTAACATATTTTACACTTAGGAGGAAAAAATCAAAAGGAATAAACTATGAAAAAATGTAATAATTCACTAAAACTATATTTTTAGAAACATAAATAACACTCAGATGTAGAAGTTGGTGATATAGTAAGATTTTTGCATATTATACAATCAGTTACTGCAGCTTAACATTTTCCAAGGCAATTTGATAAATTAAATGGTGTTGTTAGTCTGATGACCTGGGAACATTTAAAAATCTTTGCATACTACAGGTTTTGCTGTTACAAAGGGAAAATAATACCAGTAACAGAACTAATCACACGAAAAGGCAATGGATGTTTTTAAATGTGGCACCAATTATTCAGAATATTTATATTTGCCACTTTTCAGTTTATGATGTGGTCTTTAAGAGGAAAAAAAACATCCAAATCCATGATGTGTTTAGGTTAGTACAGCTCCACTGCTTATATGTATTAAAATACCATCTAAAAAGGTTAGATACCAATCAGTATCCAACAGTACATATGATACAACTAAAGCATGTAAAACATTTAAGGAGCTATTATAGGTTTCTTGGACAAATGTGTGCCTCCACAAATTGCAGACCATTAACAACTTGATCTGCCCTAGCTGCATCTGTAGCTACTTCTCCCCAGAGTGATGCTCTTAATTCTACCACCTTGAGTGACCAGTCACTTCCTAGGGAGACTAGGAACTCAACCTTGGTGGCTGCTGCTCTAGAACTAGTCATATACTTTGACTTTCTGTCATCTCTGGTCACTTCCAGATATTCAAGGATCCCAACAACTTGGAGCAGCATGGGATTTCTAAACAAGCTGATAAAGGAGAAAAAGCCCAAGAAAGCAACTCTGAATCAAAAAGCCATTAATTCTTTGAGGATGTCTTACTGGCCTTACTCTGACTAGTAAGAAAGAATAGACAGAACAATAAAACTTTCTCTTTTTTCCCTTATGTGCACTATTCTGGGACATTTTCTCTCAACTGCTTCTCCAGGTATGTCCTGTGGGCTCCCTTTTAAGTGATGGCACCTGTTATACAGCTGAGTGTGAAGGAGTGGCCAATAACACGTCACCTTGCATTAGTTTCCATCCTCTGTTCTTCCTTTCCTTTTCCCTCACTTTTGCTGGCTGGGATTTCATCTCAAAATAAGATATCTGCTCTTAAACCTTGACTAAGACTCTATTTTAGGATAGCATGGAATAAGATTGTGGATTATCTCTAAAATTACCTAGGCTATTTCTATTGAAAAAGACACTATTAAATTGACCATAGTAAATAGTGTATTAAGATGGGATAGCAAACTATTGTAAGGACAAAAAACCAAACACCGCATGTTCTCACCCATAGGTGGGAATTGAACAATGAGAACACATGAACACAGGAAGGGGAACATCACACACTGGGGCCTGTTGTGGGGTGGGAGAAGGGGGGAGGGATAGCATTAGGAGATATACCTAATGTTAAATTACGAGTTAATGGGTGCAGCACACCAACATGGCACATGTATACATATGTAACTAACCTGCACGTTGTGCACATGTACCCTAAAACTTAAAGTATAATAAAAAATGGGATTTTCTTTAGAAATGTTACCATAAATTCATATTTTGTTTTGATTTCCAATTAGACTTACCAGTTCAACGTAATGAAATTATCTAAATTAATTATGGAAAACACATTTTAAAAAGGTGAAATCTTGTGTGTGTGCATGCATGTATATGCAAGTATGCTATGTGTATTAATTTGTTTTGTGTTGCTACAAAGGAATACCTGAGACTGGGCAATTTACAAAGAAATGAGGTTTATTTGGCTCATGGTTTTGCAGGCCATGTAAGCCTGGTACCAGCAACTGCTTGGCTTCTGGTGAGGCCTCTAGTAGCTTACTCCCATGGTGGAGGGTAGACGGAGGTGGGGGTCAGGGAGCAGGGTGGCAGCATTTCACATGGCACGAGACAGCAAGAGAGAGAGTAGAGAGGTGCTACATACTTTTAAACAACCAGGTTTCATTACCACTCATTCCTGTGCGGAAAGCACCAACCTATTCGTGAGGGATCAGTCCGCATGATCCAATATTTCTCACTATAACTACGTAACATAATATCAATGAAAGAATATAAAAATATTTTATAAGCAGCAAAGAAAATAGTGGTTAAAAGTCGATTTTAATTTTAAGAATTCCCTGTATTACACACGTCGTACAACAAGAATGCAGTTCCACACTATTTTAAATATGTGCATAACTGAAAAAAATGTCTGCTAACTTCCAGTTTAGTCACAAAAATTTACTGTTCATCCATGTTTTCATTCATAATTTGACACTATACCATGCCATGAACTAATTTCCCAAAGCTATTCCAATCTTTGTTTTCAATTTATTGAGTTTTTGGTAGAATTGCAGCCTTAATATTTATATGAATAAAATAACTAAATTTTGGAAAACATTTTTCTAGAGTTCTTAAGGTAGTGTTTTTTTTCTTTTTAATAAACCCCAACAGAATATGACATTAAATTATTAGACCAAAAATTCAGACATTTCAAATATCAGAGGAAAACTAAATATAGCTAATAAAAATACCAGATTTTAGGAAATTTGATTTAAAACTTTATTTTATAATTTGATTTAGCAAAAATATATTGCTGATTCAAAGTTTTAATTGAGAATACTTGAAATATTGCTATTAACATGTATCATATAGGTAAATAATATGCTTAATATGTTATCTTTTTTATGTTAAGAAATATCTGGAGAAGAGATTTAAAATAAGTTGTTCATACAACACTATCATTTGCCAATGTACAGCTCTTTGTATTTTCTTTTATATATATTTTCTTACCTCCATTCCCCTCTGTTAAAGTTGAAAGGTACCACAGAGATCATGTATTTTAACAACCTCATTTTAAAGAAGAAGAATCAAAAGTACGAAGTCTAACTTGGTCAACATCACAGACCAGGTGACTGAGTTTGGAAGTAAAACTCAGTCACCTGATCTGTGATCTGGAGCTCATTTCTTCCATAGGTGATGTTGAATAGTGTGGTGGTACAGTTTTCGAGCAGAAAGATCTTTTTCTTGACCTTTTACTGACAGTCGTGTGTAGAAGAAGAGTAATTTTTCCTCAAAACCCTGTCTTCCCAGTCATTGGTCCTTAGTTGGAAAGAACCCCGGTAACAAAAGACAGATTAACAAGAGAAAAAAAATAACATGTGTATTTTACATATACATGAATGACATGCAGGGAACGAGTATTTCTCAAAGTTGTGGCTTTGAGTTCCAGTTTATATAGCATCTTCAAGAAAGAACAGTAAATTTTTAGAGAATTGAGAAGACAGAGGAAAAGAACTTTTAGTCTCTAGAGATTGCAACTTGTGGGAAGGCAAATAAATGGCAGGTAAAGACTATTAGGAGAAACTTGTTAAGGTAGGTGCCTCTGGTACCATCTCCAGAAGATATGGGTCTAAACTTGCCTTTAGTAGTTAATCTCTGTTTTCCCTGTAAGTAACAGGGAGGAGGGAATGCCAGGATCCCTTTTGTCTTTGAAAATCTACATTTTGCTTTTAGGCAAATAGAGGAGGTCAGAGAGCATTCCTGTATCTGCTGCTTTTTAATTGTCTTCAGCTCAACAGTCTTTCATATTTTGAGGTGGCATGTTCTGGTTTCCCACATATATAATTCTTTTGCCCTCAGATTTTTCATCTATAAAGTTAAGAAAGTTAAATTAGATAAAATACAATATCCTTTCAACTTTTTAAGGAGCGGCAAAAAAAATCAAGCTCTACTTTGTTTGCTTTTATTTATTTTTTTCTCTAAAATATTGAATCAATTCCAATTTTGCATAAAGGTAGTCCCCAAGTTATCCTATATAGTCATATTCTATATTAAAGAAATTTATTCCAATAGATCAGGCAAGAGTGGAACTATTTTCACTTTTCATGTCATAAGCACAAAAGGTTCCTCAAAGTATATTATCACTGATTTAGTGAATGATTAAAAAATATTTTTAATGAACCTCTTTATCTTCAGTCTCAGTCGGTGTATTAGGACACATTTGCATAAAAATCTGAAGAGTAAATCTTAATATTAACAGTTAATTGAATACTCATGATTAAAATTTTAATCCTAGAAAGTAATTAAATTTTCTTCTGTAATGATTTTTGATTGATTCTTTCTATAGCCACACTGAGAAAACGCTTAGATATTATTAAAGCTCTAAAAAAACAAGTGCATCTCCAGGAAGACTGCCATTATTTTACTTATTGGCTATGCAGAGCCTAAACAATATATTGCCTTAATAACTTGTTTTGCTTTCCACATAACTGAAAAACATTTAAAATGCCTCTCCAAAAATATGAAAAAAAAGAGATGGTAGGATAGTTAATTTTATATGTCAAGTATTCTTGGGTGTGGGTGCCCAGGTATTTGGTAAAACTCTATTCTGGGTATATCTGTGAGAATGCTTTGGATGAGATTAACATTTGAGTGGGTAGACTGAGTAAAGAAGATTGCCTTCCCTGAAGTGGGAGGCCTTCATGCAATCAGTTCATGGCCTGAATAGAATAAAAAGGCTGACCTTCCTTTGAGCAAGAAGGAACCCCTCCTGCCTAACTGCTTTGAATTGGAACACTGGTATTTTCCTGCCTTTGGACTCAAGCTGAAATATTGACTCTTCCTGGGTCTTGAGCCTCCAAACTTTCAGATTGGAACTCATACCACTGTTCCTCCTGGTTCTCAGGCCTTTGCTCTACGTCTAGAACTACACCATTGGCTCTCCTGGGTCTCCAGCTTACCAACTGCAGATCTTGGGATTTCTTAGCCTCTGTAATCCAGCAAGCCAATGCTTTAAAGTAAATTTAGATAGATGATAGATAGATAGATAGATAGATAGATAGATAGATAGATAGATAGAAAGATAGATGTTAGAGATATATCCCATTGCTTGGGTGGATCTCTTGGGCTCAGGAGTTTGAGGCCAGCCTGGGCAACAAGGTGAAATCTCATCGCTATGAAAACAATAAATAAATAAATAAATAAATAAATAAATAAATAAACAAATACATATTACAAAAATTAGCCAGGCATGGTGGCGGGCACCTGTAATCCCAGCTACTCAGGGGGCTGAGGTAGGAGGATCACTTAAGCCCAGGAGATCAAGGCTGCAGTGAGCTGTGTTTATACCACCACAGTCCAGACTTGGTGAAAGAGTGAGATAAAAAAAAAAAGAAAGAGAGAAAGAAGGAAAGAAAGAAAGAAAGAAAGAAAGAAAGAGAAAGAAAAGTGAAATAATTTACTGAAAACTTATTTTGTTATGCAGTCAGCCTATTATAATGGGCCACAGCAAACAAAAGGGGGCCTCTTAAAGTATTGAAGGAGGATTGGTAACATGACTGATGTTATAAATCATGAAAGTTGAGGATAATTATAAACATAAGATCATTAAAAGCCATTGACTACTGATAGAGATAAATTTATTGTAAAATCGTGTTTTTTAAAAAATATTCTAGAAAGTCAGGATGATCTATTAACTCCCAATGTGATACATAACTACATTAGAGATATTATTAGACAAAATTGTGGATCACAGTTATTTACAGGACAAGCCTCCTATTTTTTTTGAAGGTGACACAAATAAAAACATATATTTGAAGACAGGTTTTATTATCATTCAGAGATAGAATGTCATGTGCATGTGAAGGACTGGCAAACACTATTACGATAATCAGGAAATTTGATGACCCTAGTAGGTATAGAATAAAGAGATCCACTTTACATTGCAAAGTTTGTAAAAACACATTTCTTTTACCCCATAACCATTTGTTAGATTTCCTACTAAATGCTAAGTACCTGGCTAGGTGCTTAGACAAAAATGTTGAAGAAGATGCAGTACCTTCTCTCAGCTTCTTAATGTCTGTTGGGGAGTTAGACAAGTTATAATGTGCTTTTAGTAGCATAGACCACATTCAGAAAAGGTAAGAAGGGCACAGAAACCAGTTTTGGATGGGCAAAAATAATAATAATAATAATAATAATAATAACTTCATAAAGAAGCTAATGTGTTAATTTCTACCTTCATGCATTAGTTAAACAAATATTGGTTGGGAGCCTAATATTCACCAGCGATGAGTCTAAGAACTGGAGATAAAACAGTGAACAACTGTTTTACACTGTTCATTTTTATTGCAAAATGTATATAAAGAGGAATAAGGTAATTAAAATTCTAAAATAGAAATTAGAAAAATGGATTTAAAAACATTGATGAAAAGTATAATAGACCAATAGCTGGTTCTATGAGAAGACTGATTAGTTTGAAAAAGACTCCAGCAAGACTGACCAAAGGCTAAAAGGGGAGAAAGTAGAAAAATACAGAATCAATAAAAAAGGAGAAATAAAGACAGTATTACCAAAATAATACAAAAAAATTAAGAATGTATAAATGCTAAAATTATGAAAACCTAGGTAAAGTGGATACATTTCCACAAAAAATACTGCAATGAATCCTGTTAATTTTGGCTATATAGCATGTGAACCTCCTTCCCTATGTTCAATATAGCCCCCACCTGATTGCTCTAAAGACAAAAGTGCATGGAGAAATATTCTACTGATAAGTAAAGTTCAAAGGCAGGAAAGAATGAGCAGGAATATGTGGAGGCATAAATACCATGACTGAGAATTGACTGAAAGTATAGCAGTGACAAATTATGAAGGGTATTATAAACTATTTTAATTTTTTTTATTTTTGTTCTGGCATCAACAGTCTTTAAAAGGTTTTCAGGAAAATTGGACCATCATGTTGATAATGATGATTTTGATAATTTCTAACTTTTAAAACTCATTTTTATGTACCAGAAATTGGGTATTAAGTGCCTTTTATTTGTTTATTTATTTATTTGAGAACAGGGTCTTGCACTGTTGCCCAGGCTGTGGTGTAGTGGTGTGATCACAGCTCATTGCAGCCAGGAACTCCAGGGCTCAAGTGATCCTCCTGCCACAGCCTCCCAAGTAGCTGGGAGTACAGGCATGAGCCACTGTGCTTGGCCTGGTACTAAGTGCGTTGTGTGAACTATCTCAATTAACCTTCACAAGAACTCAATAAAATTGATAGAACAAGTATGTGAATTTTAAAGGTAAGGAAACACATAATCAAACTTGACAAGTTCATGCATTTAGATAATTTCAGAAAAACATACCTTATAGAAAGATAATTTGAGCTTCACTGTGGAGAATAGCTTAGATTGGGACTAGATTGATGACACATAGTCAAGTTATGAGATACATTATAGGCAAAAGATGAAGGTGACCTTGAATAAGGTAACCACAGCATATATCAAAATAAAAAAGTAGATATCAATATATTTATACTTCAGAGGTGATAAGACTAAAAATTAAATTGGATAAATGTAAGGCAGAGAAAGAAATCAAGGGCAATTTCTGAGTATTGGCTTGCACACAGTTGTATGCCTCTGATATTAAGAGTGCTGTGGAGGAACATAGTTAAGGTACTTATCACACATTTATTTATTTATTATTTATATAGTATTATTATTATTATTTGTAGAGACAGGGGCTCGCTCTTGCTCAGGCTGCAGTGCAGTGGCGCAATTATAGCTCTCTGCAACCTTGAACTCCTAGGCTCAAGTGATCCTACCACCTCAGCCTCCTGAGTAGCTGGGACTACAGACATGTGCCACCATGCCTGGCTAATTTAATTTTTTGTAGAAATGGTGTCTCGCTATGTTGTCCAGGCTGGTCTTGAACTCCTGGCCTCTGGCCATCCTCCCACTTTGGCCTTAAAAGTGTTGGAATTACAGGCATGAGCCACCACATTTGGCCTCAAACTTGAGGTACGACTATGGCATTTATTACATGTATTCAGTAAGTATCTGGATTAAGCCCAGTTTAAGGTATGTTTCGTTTTAATTGAAATTCTTGTTAAGAAGTTGAAAGTAACAAATCTGAACTTCAAAGAAAAGAATCAGAGATATCTGTGAGTCATCACCATTTTAATAAGTATTTGCTATGAGGAGAATAACTGACATTATTAAAGCAGAATGCATAACAAACAAGAGATCTCATATCGAACATTGGAGGAACTTAAACATTTACCTGTTATATGGAAGAAAACAAATAATACAATTGGTGATGGAGCACAAAGAAGAAAATCCAAAGTGGATGATGCCATGGAAACCAAATGAGGGTAATTTTGGAGAGAAAGGCATTATGGGTAAATGCTATAGAGACTTGTATGGTGAGGAATTTTTAAAAATTGTCTATTGGATTTGACAAAAAGGTGACCTGTTTGTGATGTTCTTTAGAGTAATTGCTATGGAAAATGTCATGAGGAAACCTAAATTGTTATAGCATAAAAGTGAAGGAGCAATGTGAATTTGGACACATCATGTAGAGATGATTCTTTCAAGAGGATTCAACATAAAAACGAGAATAAGACAATAGGAAAATAAGTGTTTTTGTTTGGAGATATACTATCTTAAAGAAAGGACTTGACGATTAAATGCTGTTTGAAATGAACCAATAGAAAGGGGATAGTCGAAGATACAAGATAATGGTGCAATTTGTCTGTGACTCTCAAAGCATTAGAAATCAATGGAGTCCTGAGAAAAATTTAAAGTGTTCATCTTTGACAGAATAAAAGACATCTCTTTTATTGTGAGGCAAGATTATATGTGACACTGTGTGAAAATGTAAAGGCAGAGTGGCAGGTCACATGCGAGTGTTCATTTGAAGGCTGTGGTCTCTGTGAGCTATAAGGGAGGCTGGATTATTGCATGGAAAGAGGTAGGAGAGGTTAAAAGAATGTTGAAAATGTCTGAACTGGCTTCCTTGGTAATGATAATCTTTACTGGGGGAGACAGAATTCTAACAGGCTACTAATTTACAGATAAATCAATTTCTGACATGTCAGAGAATGTCTGGGAAACAGGTGAGAAAAGTCTGCTATAAGACTATTTATAATAAGGGAAATAATCTTCTGAGACAAAAGTTATCCTAAGGGGGAAAAAGAGTTAATCATGCTTATCTCATCTCAATAAAAATAATTCAATACATTTCAGGAGAAAAGAGTAGTAATGCTGGGTAAAGCTTGGTTCATACATAATCTTACTGTTTTTGTTTGTTTTCTTGCTCAGTTTTTGTAGAACATACAGTTAAACTCTACATGAAACAAATAACATATAAGTAAAAACTGAAAAAATAGTTTCATTTAAAATATTTGAAAGACATTTGGACACCAAAATCACAGAACTGGTGTCTCCCAATGAACATATAACACATACAAAGAAAAGAAAATTACTTCATCCATTGCCTATAAGAAGCTTCTGCACTTCAACCCTCCTAATTCTCAATTGTAACAGGTATCCGATGGATACTCACTGAGTAGTGCACAGTAGGACTAGATTTAATAATAGGACAGGCTGAAAGATCAATAGATATTTGGGGAATGAACACTATAGGAGATGGCAAAATCTTTTGTTGAAGGTGAGGTCAAAAGTCATGACACTGGAATTAGCACTTTTCTGTAACATTGTATTCACAGGAAAATTTGGAGAATACACATTTCATAAAAAAAAAAAGATGAATTAATTGAGATTCTGGACCGTGAATTTTCAGTCACACTTATCCATACTGTTTCTGTTTTGTTATGAGCAAGAAAGGCAGCACAGATAGATGAATTCAGACATAGGTTTTCTGTTTGGGTAAGTTTTCAGGAAAATGAGATACCTCTGTAAAGTAGTTGGCTTACTTTATTTCCTAGATACTGCCCAAGATCAAATTGTAAATGGTAAGGAGGCGCCAGTGTTACCAGTGACGAGTCAGAACTGGCAGGCAGTCGCAGTGATCCATAACAACTTTGCTTCTTGCCTGTCAGAGGAAAGAATTCAGCCCAGGCAGAAGTAGATTTAAGGCAAAGGTAAAGGTTTATTGGAAAAACAAACAAACAAAAACAGCAGAGTACACTTGGAAGAGGGCCAAGCAGGAGACTAGAGAGGTCAAGTGCTCCATCCAGCCTTTAACTTGGGAATTTATACATTGGCTGCTTCCGGGGTTTGCCTTTCTCTTCCTTTGATCCCTCTCTTGGGGATGGGCTGTCTGAGTGTGCAGGGGCCGGCTAGCGCTCGGGAGGGGCTGCATGCCAGCGTGCTCACTGAAGTTATGCACATGCTCTCTTGAGCATTTCCAGAGAGATTACATACTGGTCAAACTCGGCCATTTTCTCTTTTAGTGCACGTTCTTGAGTGTTCTTGCCTGACTTTTAAGATTTTTATCAGGGAGCTTTTACCTCCAAACCTCAGATGTTCCCTGTTGATCAGGCAGCTATCCTTCCTTGAGGATGGTTGTGACAACTTAGCAGGCCACCTGACAATGGCTCTTCACTGACAGTAGCCTGACATTCCTGGGGCCTTACCCTGCCTGGCTCATTTCTATTTACCTACCCTAACATCAGGAGGTGGCTACAAATATGTCAGTGTAAATTTTTATCCCTGACAGGAAAATAAATGAGGTATCAATTCTACAGATGGTGGATCAGTATTATTTGGGTAAATAAGGCAGAGTTTATGAGAGTTATACCTGAACATTTCTCGCTTACCCCTAGCATCTCTTAAAATCCTTGAACATACTCCAGATTGGGCGACAAGAGCAAGGCTCCATCTCAAAAAAAGAAAAATTCCTTCAACGTTAATTTTTTGAGTTAGGATTTTTGGTAAAATTGAATTTATTTTATTAATCCCTTCATCACCTACATACCTACCATATTAATCAACGTATGATTTAAATTAAATGCTCTAAAGAAATAAATTATTAATTTAGACTAAAAAACATGTTTATGAGTGATACCATACTTTACCTGTGTAGCAAAATGGTTACTTTCAGGACACTTTTGAACCTCTTAACTCTAGAATAGACTTTGAGGTAGATGAAAAGAACAATGTGAATCACAAAATGCTTGATAGTGTTAAATATATCAATATATGAAAATATTCTTTGCAAAGTTAAGAAATATAATAAATACATTATTATAGTCTATACTATTTTATAAGCTATTTTATGTGTTTCTTCTGAGCTTTCAAACATTCAAGTACACATTTAAAATACAAATTCTTTTGTATCCAATTCATTCTTTGGTAGTCACCAATGTGAAAATTGAAAAGAAATCTTATTTTTAAAGGCATTTCAATAATGATTACATGCAAATAATGTGCATATGTTAACAACATTTACATACATAAAATGTAATTATTTCTTTGTGTTAGATAATAATATGAGTTTTTTTGCAAATTTATGTATTTGGTTTGCTGCATTACCAAATAACTCATTGAATGCTTACTCTATTAGGGAATAAAGCAGAAAATAAAATCATAAGACTAAACTACCAATTTTCATTTTGAAAAATGAGCTAAGTCATATAAAACTGCCTTCCTCAAATTTTCTGTAAAATACAGAAGGATCATTTAGTTTAAACAATGCTAAGTTACATAAGCCTTCCAGTCATTTAAAAATAGTGCTAGAATATTTAAAATTCTAGAATAGCTGTTATCTGTGGATCCAAGATACGTGGTGCAGTGCTTCTTTTCTGCCTGAGTGAAGAGAAAAAAATAAAAGATCTTGTGTGTATTACAAATATTGAAAAAAGAGTTAATGAAATCAACTTCTCTTATTCTTTGTCCATATACTAATCTTTATGAAGCATGTATATATATATATATATATATATATATTTGTTACATGTGCTAATTTTTATTAATACATTCAAACCTTCACATAGTTCAATACTTCTGTGTATTTTAAAAATACATATAAATTTCTGTATTACCTCTCAGAAGCAGGATCATTTTTGTCTGGCTTCATCTGTATGATGGCATATATTTGCAGACCTGGTATTGATTTATATATTGAAAGTTTTATTTCTGTAAGATTTATATTTTTGGAAACTCCAAAATTGACACAGAGATAGTGTGGGCAGGGCAGTCAGTCTACACCCATTCTACCTGTGTACTTGAGCTACTCTTGCTATACATTATTTTTTTTAACTAAGGATATTAACAGGGAACATTGACCTATAAATTTCTAACTCTCTTGGAGTTTCCTTTAGTATTTGATTCCTCTAGTATTTCTTCACAACTAAGAAAGATAGATAGGAAGACGAGAGAGAGAGAGAGAGAGAGAATATTGCAAATAGACTCAGGAATCTCTCGATTGTACAGAATTATTGATTCGTAATAAGCAGTGACAGAGAGAAATGGAGAATGGGAATGGAAAGGAAGACTGGTTTAAGAATAGATTATTTTAAAGAATTTTAAATAATAATAACCATCATCATCATTAAAACTTTATCAAGTACATACTAAACACTCTTTAAAGTACTGTAAGTATAATCTCTCTATTATTACTGTAGCAAATTAAACATAAAATTTGGTTTTAGTTGGATATTGTCTTCCAAATTAAAAATTAAAAGACATATAATTTACTAAAGTTATAGTTCCTGTAAACTGTGAATTTAGGATCTGAATCTTAAATTCTAGTTACTAAGGCGATGTCTGAAGCATTCTGATATACTGCTTCTCTTGATCCAAATAACCATAATATTATCTTGCACTGTCTTTACTACTATTTCTTTTCTTTTATCCTCTTTCTACTCCCGCTCCTCTTTCCTCTTTGAACATCTAAGTCCTGAAAACTTAAACTGAGAGCCAAAAGACAGTCCTTGAAATGTGATTATCAGAGGAATGAAGCTATCAGACCAAAGCTAATATTTAGCACAATATATGAAAAGGTATTTGTAACCTATTTATGTGTATCTATATCATATTTGAAACCTATCTCTAGATACCACCAAAGCACAATCTTGGATATATAGTTGTGTGAGTGATATGTACTTAAAAATAGATGCTTTATTAATACTGTGGTCTTCCTGATTCTAACCTAAAAGCCATATCCACTGCTATTTTTCTTTTTAACCTTTTTCATTTAAATAAGATACAGAATCTATTTTCTATGTCTTTGTTCAGAGGCTATGCTTATTATTACCCATAATTATTTCCCTGTGTGGCTATAAATTGAAATTGCTTCTATAATTACTTTCCCTGAAATTTCTATGGTAAGCTTTAGCAACGAAATGTGAATGCCTTCTAAGTGAAGACATTTGATCGGGGCTGTAAGTTGATTTATTTATATCTAATCACCAAGCAGGTAAAAAGATTTTAGTTTTGCAAAGTTTAAACATTTCAAATAGCCCTGTCATCTCTTTTTATTCATTTATTTATGATTCAAAGAATCCTAACAAAGTCATTTGGGAATGTTTGATTCTGTGTGATATGTTGTTACCATGGCAATTCTGTTGGTTTTTAATAATTGATATAAAGTTTTAAATGAAGTGTTTAATTGTGTTTGCAGATAGTTTCCTGAGCCATAAATAGCTAACATTCAAAATCCTCTTTCATTATAATTGACATTAGGTAATCAACTTGTACATTTTCATTGAAATGAGGCACAGGCAGCATGGTGCCAGGAAGGTTATAACAACTCAAAAAGAACAAGAGAACATTTTGGGTCAATACAATTCACAGAGGGCAAATAGAAACTCTGCTTACTGCCTTACCATGGCTATGTAGCTTATAATTATCTCCTTGAATTAGTTTCAATTCAAAAGACAACATGGATCTCTGCATACAACTCTAAGTATTCTTCCTGCTTATAAAAGCAGGCTACGCTTACTGTTTCAATTGTTACTTTCAGGTCATAGATATGAAAATAAGGGTTGAAGGAACTCCAATGCCATTTGTCAAATGGGATCCGAAAGAACGAGTATTTCTTTCTTTTTTTTTTTTTTTTTTTTGAGACGGAGTCTTGCTCTGTCGCCCAGGCTGGAGCGCAGTGGCGCAATCTCGGCTCACTGCAAGCTCCGCCTCCCGGGTTCACACCATTCTCCTGCCTCAGCCTCCCGAGTAGCTGGGACTACAGGCGCCCACCACCACGCCCGGCTAATTTCTTTTTGTACTTTTAGTAGAGACGGGGTTTCACCGTGGTCTCGATCTCCTGACCTCGTGATCCGCCCGCCTCGGCCTCCCAAAGTGCTGGGATTACAAGCGTGAGCCACCGCGCCTGGCGGAGTATTTCTTAAATAAATGAATACTCTACTTATGAAGTTCACTGTTCTCATTGTATTTACCCATGAAAGTTATTTGCCATGTACTGAATAATCTGAGATTTATAAAATATGTAATGTTTTAACTTTAGCCTTTATTGCATGAGTCAGTTTTCATAGAAGTCTGCCTATAGTTTTGGCAGAGTGACAAAGCTATGTACTTGAAAATGACTGGATTTTTATATTTAGGATTTTAATCTTTTTACTAAAAATGAGTATATTACTTATCAAAACAGATGATATGCGGAGGTAGTACATTATCAGTCAATTTTAGAAACACTGATTATTTGGTTTCATAATTGGAAATAAGAGATAATTAAAATAATATGTTTCAGTAGGGAGAAATGGGTGACAACATGGGGCCAATGGTAAAATTAGGACGGTTTCCTCTTAAATTGTCAGTATTTAAAAATGCAAACCTTTAAAATTCTATGTGTTTATGTAAAAGGCAAAGGCTGTGTTTCTAAAATACAGCAAATATAACATGTTTATGTAAAATGATTATCTCTAATTTTATGAAAACTATCTCCTAGAAAATGGGCTCAACTTGTAATAAAATGTTTTACTCTTTGAGGACAAACCCAAGAATACTCTAGAATGTCTGACTCTGGGACCATTGAAGCAATATGGATTCCTCATTTGTCTTGAATATGTATTTGGAGTATTCACCAATTACTATAGATATTAATGCTCCAAAGTATGTAAATATAACAAAGCAACTTATTTCCATATGGACATTTTTCAGAAATATAGCTAATGTTATCACAAATTAAGATCCTTTAATCTTTTTCCCATGTAGAAGAAAAAAAAGTGCAGCTTGCTGCAAGTGGTTATTTAATTTGCAGAAACATGCTCTTTGAGGCTGACGCAAATCTGACTGATATTCAATATGAAAGTAAAATATTAAAATTGTTCTTGGAGTTATTTCTAGACAGAACTAACATCGAAATCATCTGAATCATAAGAATTATCTATTTTGGAAAATTCAGATCCATCAAATGAAGTTTCAACCAACAACTGTTGTAGAATGATGTTAACATCATGCATAAGAATGCTGTTTTCTAGGATTTGACATTTTCAGCCATCAAGAATCACTATATTTTATAAACGGTAACACCACTGCTAAAAACAGAATGCTATAAATTGAGTGATGACTTTTGTTTCCAAAGTTGATATACTCAAGCAGTGCGAAAATAATAATAAAATGAGATACTGTGTGGCAAAGTTATCTCAGGATAAATGTTGCAGCCACAAGTGCCACTGGTGAGTATTCTCTGGGAAAAAGAGAAAAGGGTTAAAAATCATTTGTGAATAGTAAATAGTAAGTCCTTTTTATTAGATATTAGAGAAAATGGTGAATTTGTATATAACACACCCTTAATATTACTATGGCAGTCATTGCAGGTAGACTCATCAAATGCAGTCATAAAAGATGCTCAAATCCAAATTTACCAAATGCACGTCTAATCGGTTTTGAAATAGTATTCCTACATGAAAAATGATGTGCATTCCTAACAGAATGAAACTAATTTTAGTAAGCATAATAGAAAGCATAATAGAAAATAACAATAGGTTAGTCTTATATTTATTAAAATGCACGACTTTATGGTACACTACTATAAATAAAACTAAATTATGAACACGTCAGGAAGTTAGATGATTTATCTACTTAGGAAATGACCTTAGTTTCAATATTTAATTTTAAAAGGTATAGTTTGTACAAATCTGCCCAATTTATTTAAAAAGATTAGACATATTGAATATTCATGGTACATTACTAAATTGTGAAAATAATTGATATTAGTTTGAGTAAAGTAATCTTTATATAGATAAACATCTTTACGCAGTTTGTAATTAATCCATCTCTGGGAGTCACAATGAAATTCAGTTATTTATAATTCATTAATGGAAATGCATACTAGGAATATATTTTTGTCACGGACTGTGGGCAAGATAAAAATTTTCTATAATAATTCAATAACTCTTAATGAATTGATTAAAAATGGTCTTATTAACATCTGATATATTGTATAATTTTGTAACAATTCTTAGTCTTCCTTTCTGTAAGAACTGAAGGTTACCATCATTTGCTATGAAAATTACCCTTTCCTTTGGGAAATACTTTAGCATTTGCTTTGTTATCCAGGGCTGGACCACTTCTAAGACAAGTAAACAGAAAAGAGGTGATCAACTAATCAGAACGTAAGTTGCAGTTACTGAAGTCACCCATTAAAACTTTTCTTCTTTGAAATTTATGCCTAGCAATTCAAATATTTTAACAATATTTATTGAGCAAAAGTGATTTTCAGGGAATTGAGATTCTAATGAGTCACAATCAATGACCATGGACCTCTTTTCATATGGTCCTTAATAGTGGGGATTTTTGCCTTTGAGAAGACTGGTGCACAATTTATTTAGTCATAATAGCAAATTAAGAATAGTTTCAGGCTCAGTATAAGGTAACCTCACCTTTCACATAGAAAGAAGAATGTTAAACCTATTGAGTTCTTGACTGAGACCATTTCAACAATGTGGAGGTGGCATCATATTCTGCATGTTTTTATTGTGATATACTGATATTAAATAAAATAACACAAATAAATAAATGAAGTTGAATAACAAATCTTAATTTTTCAACCACATATATTTTTCTTCACTAGCTAAAAGCTTATTAGAATACTGAAGAGAAAATAACAAGCAATATTGCCATCCAATGGTGAAACTGTAACATTTAAGGCATATTAAATATAAAGATGGAGATATATGACAATATGACAATATTTCAAAATCAGCAGAAATATTTATTTTGACTACATTTTCTGGAAAATACAAAGGCAATGTTTAGAGTTATAAATACAGTAAGTACTAATCTAAAGAAAGAAAGATTCATGAAGTTTGAGTTTTCACCTTTTTGGAGCATAAAACAGCAGAAGCTTTAATTCATATTATTTAATTTTTAAAGTGTAACATAATGAAGCCTTCAAACTTATTTATATCATTATGTTGGTTCTTTGTTTTACATGATAGTTTGCAGATATTTTTCTTTCTTCGCAAATTAAGGATCTCTTTGAATCGCATTTCCTCCTAAAAGACTTCGGAACTGATCTTTCTCTCTCCAAAGCCTCAAAACATTTTATGCCTGTATTGTTCTTCATTTCACTGTTTGATTTACCTTAGAATCATTGACATATTCATTGGTACACATCCTCAATTGGGCAAAGAAGTATTACGTTTTATTTATTTGTACAATATGTAACGATTAGTGCCTATCAGGTAAACAATAAATAATTGTTGAATACAATGGAATGGCCTTAAACTCATGTCTATGGATGTTTTAGTCCGTGTATGCTACATAAACGATTTACTTCACTTGTGAGGTGGATTTATCTCATTTGTGAAATTCAGAAAATTACCTCGAAATTTTTAAAATGTGGGCATCATTCCATGTTTGAGAGCGAGAGGAGCTAAAATAGCTAAATATCAGGTCGTTATAATGAAAAATCATAAAGTATTTGTATTCATAATGTATCCATTATAAATGCCTATTATATGTAACATACTCAATAAATAGTATTTGGCAAAGTTGCACTGGTATCCTTAATGGTAGTGATTACTTAGGTTGCTATTAGCCTGACACCCCAGACTCATACATTTAGGATAAGAAATATATTTTTGATGATCCAGAATTTAACAAATGCAGTAATTTGTATATACATTATTTGTTTTCATATTATTCATTTAACTATTCAAGAAATACACAAAGATCATCTAAAGTAGATGTACAAAACTTAGCTTCTCACTCTATTAGGTACTGGGAGTCAGGAATAAACAATATAGATTTACTCTCTGCCTCAATGAAATTAGCCTAGTGAGTAAATGGATATTGAATATACATCATTACAATTACAATAAGTGTTATAAACATGGTAGCTGTCTTAGAGTAGGCAGAGAGCTAGACATGAGCAGGAGGAGGAGCCCCTAAGAAAAGACAGGTCTGGAAAATCTGACATCCCAGAGACCACCTGAAACACGGATGCAAGTTATGAGCAGAGGGGAAAGGAAATACCTATGCAGAGAGAAATGATTCTTAACATGCCCAGTCACCGTTCACTCTGCAGTTAATCTGTCAGAATATAGAGAGCTACATGCTTATAAGGAGGGAAAGAGGGCAAAGGAGAAACTCCTAAGAGCTACGCAGGTGCAATAAATATAGATTGGACCACTATACGACCTTCCTGGCATGGTGGTAATGAGTAATGCAGCCATTAGGTAGAATTTGTGTCCAACATTGGGCCCACGCATGCACACCAACCAATTCAGCATCATTATATGTTTGAGAGCAAGAGGAAGTAAAATAGCTAAATATCAGGTTGTTATAGTGGAAAATTGTTAAGTGTTTGTACAGCACCTATTATTAATGTAAGGGAGGGTGTAATAAGCCCAGAGGGGAACTAGGTGGGGAAAAAGGCAGAGACTTAAGGTAGAAGTGGTGAAACTAGACAAATAAAAAAGGTGGAGACTTATGACACAGGCAGGAGCTTCATGAAAAAAAAAAATCCACCATCATAAAAACCCAGTGCAGAACTCTTGGGGCTGCTTCTGGCTCATTCTTTCAGCAGCCCACTGTGCCTTACCTTCCAGAGTGTACTGTCTCTTTAAATAAACATGGCTACTGCTACTGTTACTGCTCCCAGAGGGTCCGCCTTCTCTTGGAGTGTACCATTATCTTCTTATTAAACCTTTTGCTTACACTACTAATTATTCTCTTGGATGAATTCTTTCTCCAAGTATGACTAAGAACCAAGGACTCTGCATTTCCTTGTAACAGGTGGATGGCAATAATGAGAAGGTTTATCTAGGAGTGAGAAACTCAGGGGATGCCATCTTGAAGAAGTGAAGCCCAAGGTTTAGTAGTAACCAGGTGACAGTGTTAGAGGGGTGACAGAAAGGTTTCAGGGAGAAGTAACAACAGATAAAACCATTTGGAGGAGAAAAAGAGAGCTGGAATATTTGTGGGCTGAAAGAATTATTTGCTTAAGAAAGAGAATACAAAATTATTTGTAGAGCCTGGCTAAACCTTTTAAACTATGGTGAGGATTTTAGATTTAACTTAAAGTGTAGAATTAATACATAAGTTTAGCTTAGTAGGAAGATTCAATAGCAATTTACAAAAGTTTTCAATATTCCTTATTTACAAAATTTGTATTTAGGTTAAGGAACCAAAGAGCCAAAACAATTATGAATCAGAGCAAAGGTGGAGAATTCACAAGACTCAATTTCAAAGCTTACTATAAAGCTATGACAGAGCAGGAGCACCAGTATTTCGGAAAAACACCACCACTTCAAGTTCCAGCTTCTATTCTAGCCTCATGCATTTCAAGAAAATTACTTTTCTTTTAACAACAAAGAGCCAGAAAGAGCAGACAGTAGAACACAGATCAGACAGCTTGGACATGGGGAGCCGGTCGGGGGGGAGTCTGTTGGGTAACTTCCACGCTTCACCCACATACAATGGGCCCCAGTAAAAGTGGGCCTTAATAAGCACATTCCTTTATTAGGAAGGTGCACTTATATTCAGGTGCACTAAGATAGGGAAACTAAAAGCAAACTCAGTGGGTATGCCTGCAGCTGTAGAAAGATGTATGGGAACAGACATACAACTCTTACTCCCAGATAAGCACAACAAAGAGACACAGAAGCAGTCCAAGCCTCTGATAAATTCTCCCACCCTAAATCCTTAAAAACTCTTAGTCTGTAAGAGAGATTGCCTCTGACCTAACTTGGCCAGAAGCCCCTCTCATGTTTATTCTCTAAAATAAACCTGTCTTTAACTGTCAAGCCACTTTTTTTGTCTCTTTCCTCTTTCTTTAATTCTTACAAGCTACAAAAAATCTGGTAAAACAAGAACCCAAGTTTTGCTTGAGAGAAAGCCCTATGCATACTCCACCATGGGGTTTAGGTCTACTGACCTCACTCTTGCTCCAGATACAAGGCTTTATAATTGTGTGTAAATTAATACACCCTGTCTCAAGTATGGTTATCCAAAAGCCAAACTTGAGCCAAGGTTTTATTGTATGTTATTTATTACGGTGCATGAACCGTCATGGGAGACTGTTAACAGAGTGAAGAAAGCAGCACTTCAAGAACTAGCTTAGGCAAAGTCTTGAAAATGGTAGCTTCAGCCTTTCCCTGTAGTTAGGCCTTACTGACACAGGCTAGCTGGGCTTTCCTGTCCCCAACCCTTGTAATAGTTAGTTCATTCCCGTAAGAATTTTGCTGGGTATCTGACAGCTCCCTTGCTCTTTCTTTTGTAATTGAAGCTTAGAGGATATCAGGTTAATTCAAACACTTATGATGTTAAGTGGAGATATTTAAAAATTAAGTCAATAGAGTGAAAAGTAAAGTAAAGAAATAGAAACAGTCCCATGACCTTATCCTAACTCTGAATGCAGATTTGCCTAAGGCTAGATTCAACCTGGATGCTCCAGTTACTCAATTTTATGAACCAATATATTCTTTTCCCACCTTCTGCTTTCTTTGTTTAAGGCATTGGAATTGGGTTTTTGGTCGTTTCACAAAAAAGTGAAAAGTAATACAGGGCCTCAGAAATTCATCCTAAAACAAATGATTCCAGAGAAGCATTTTGAAGGATATACAGGAGTGAATTGAACAAATAGATCACTCTGACTTCCACTGGTTCCTGAGATTATATTAAGGCACTGCAGAGAGTGAGGAGACATAAGAGGATCAGCCTCATCATGAAGGAGTGTATGAATTTTTGTTTATTTTATATTGATAAGTTGAAAATAGAAATTTACTCAGAATGGCTTGCATATATCCATTTACCAATCGGCCAAAACTAATAGATATAAGCAATTTCTCAACGTAATTTATCAGAATTAAAATTCCTGGTATTTCTCCTTTGCAGTTCAATCCCCAACTCTCCTTCCTCAGAGACAAGCACTACCATAATTTGATGCCTATCTTTTCCATTCATGTTTTATAGATATTACACATTCACAAGGTAGGTGTGTGTATATTAAAACCACATACATATACAGGAAATAATTTTGTTTTACACCATATTTCAATCAATATTATATTTTAATAGATATAATTTAATTTTAAATGCTATCAAATTCCATCATCTGGCTACCCTCTAATTTCTTCACATTTAACAAATGTGTCTTTTAAAATTTCTTTTTTAAACTTTCTGTGTTACTTAACTAGTTTATTACTTGTATTCAGCATAATAGCTGAATTTAGAGTCTTTTTTCCTAATTAGAGGTATATCACACACACACACGTATATATATATATATATTTATGTATATATATATTTATGTATATATATTTATGTATATATATTTATGTATATATATTTATATATATATATATTTATGTATATATATATTTATGTATATATATATTTATGTATATATATGTATGTATATATTTATGTGTATATATATATATATATATATGTATATATATATGGTTTTTTTTTTCTTCTGGACAAAGTCTTGCTCTGTCACCCAGGCTGGAGTGCAGTGGTGTGATCATGGCTCACTGCAGGCTCGACCTCCCAGGCTCAAGCTATCCACTATCCTTTCACCTAAGCCTCCTGAGTAGCCAGGACTACAGGCAGATGCCTCCACATCTAGCTAATTTTTAAAAACTTTCTAGAGTCAAGATCTCACTTTATTGTCCAGACTGGTCTATAATATTAATTTTAGCAGTTATGTTAGGAGTTATTATTGACATTTTATTTTGGAATTTATATTTACTACACTCTACTTCTTTTTTCCTGACTTCTTTTTGAATGAGTAATTTTTCTTTTTCTTCATTTTCTTCTACCCAGCAACTTCCTATTTTCTATTTCTATCATTTTAGCAAATTATACATGTTTTAACATTTATATCTTATTGCTCCTCACTGAAAGATACATACTGTAGAACACAAACTATGATATGCATCTGTATTAGTCTTTGTTCATGCTGCTGATAAAGACATACTCAAGACTGGGAAGAAAAGAGGTTTAATAGGCTTACAGTTCCACATGGTGGGGGAGGCCTCACAACCATGGTGGAAGGCAAGGAAGAGCAAGTTACATATCACATGGATGGTGGCAGGCAAGAGAGAGCTTATGCAAGGAAATTCCCATTTTAAAACCATCAGCTCTCATGAAACTCAGTCACTATCATGAAAACAGCTCAAGGAAAGACCCACCCAATAATTCAATCACCTCCTATGAGTCTCCTCCCATGACAAGTGGGAATTGTGGGAGTTACAATTTAAGATGAGATTTGGGTGGGGACACATCCAAACCATATCAACCACACTTTGACCCATCCCAAATTTCATGTCCTCACATATCAAAACTAATCATGTCTTCCCAACAGTCCCCCAGGGTCTTAACTCATTTCAGCATTAACTCAAAGGTCCACAGTTAAATGTCTCATCTGAAATAAGGCAAGTCCCTTTCAGCTATGAGCCTGTAAAATCAAAAGCAAGTTAATTACTTCCATGATACAACTTGGGTACAGGCATTAGGTAAATACAACCATTCTAAATGGGAGAAATTGGCCAAAACAAAGGGGCTACAGGTCCCATACAAGTTCAAAATCCAGCAGGGCAGTCAAATCTTAAAGCTAAAAAGTGATCTCCTTTGACTCCATGTCTCACATCCAGGTCATGCTGATGCAAGAGGTGGGTTCCCATGGTCTTGGGAAGCTCCACCCCTGTAGCTTAGCAGAATATAGCCTTCCTCCAGGCTCCTTTCATGAGCTGGCATTGAGTGCCTGCTGCTTTTCCAGGCCCACAGTGCAAGCTGTGGGTGGATCTACCTTTCTGGGGTCTGGGGGATGGTGGCCCTCTTCTCAAAGCTCCACTAGGTAGGGCCTCAGTGGGAATTTTGTGTGGGAGCTCCTACCCCACATTTCCCTTCTGCATTGCCCAAGCAGAGGCTCTCTATGAAGGCCCCACTCCTTCAGCAAACTTCTTCCTGAACATCTAGGCATTCCACACATCCTCTGAAATCTAGGCTGAGGTTCCCAAACCTCAATTCTTGACTTCTGTACACCTGCAGGCTCAACACCATGTGGAAACTACTAAGGTCTGGGACTTGCGCCTTCTGAAGCCACTGCCTGACTTATACCTTTGCCCCTTTTAGTCATGGCTGGAGCAGCTGGGATGCAGGGCAGCAAGTTCCTAGACTGCACACAGCATGGGGACCCTGGGCCTGGCCCACAAAACCATTTTTTCCTCCGAGGCCTCTGGGTCTCTGATTGGAGGGGCTGCCATGAAGACCTCTGAATTTCCCTGAAGACATTTTTTCAATTGTCTTAGGGATTAACATTCAGCTCATCATTACTTATGCAAATTTCTGCAGCCAGTTTGAATTTCTTCAGAAAATGGGATTTTCTTTTCTATCAGATTGTCAGGCTGCAAATTTTCTTAACTTTTGTGCTCTGCTTCCCTTATAAAACTGAATATTTTTAACAGTACCCAAGTCACATCTTGAATGCTTTGCTGCTTAGAAATTTCTTCCACCAGATATCCTAAATTATCTCTCTCAAGTTCAAGAATCCACAAATCTCTAGGGCAGGGGCGAAATGTCACCAATCTTTTTGTTAAAGCATAACAAGAGTCACCTTCACTCCAGCTCCCAACAAGTTTCTCATCTCCTTCTGAGACCACCTTAACCTGGATGTCATTGTACATATCATTATCAGCATTTTGGTCAAAGCCGTTCAAAAAATCTCTAGGGGGTTCCAAACTCTCCCACATTTTCCTCTCTTCTTCTGAGCCCTCCAAACTATTCAAACTTCTGCCTGTTACCCAGTTCCAAAGTCGCTTCCACATTTCTGGGTATCTTTTCAGCAAAGCCTCACTCTACTGGTACCAATTTACTGTATTAGTCTGTTTTCATGCTGCTGATAAAGATGTACTTCAGACTGGGAAGAACTTGAGGTTTAATGGACTTACAATTCCACCTGGCTGAGGAAGCCTCACAATCATGGCAGAAGGCAAGGAGGAGCAAGTCACATCTTACATGGATGGCAGTAGGCAAGAGAGAGCTTGCGCAGGGAAACTCCCATTTTTAAAACCATCAGTTCTCATGAGGATCATTCACTATCACGAGAACAGAGCAGGAAAGGCCCCCCCCTATAATCCAATTCCCTCCCACCAGGTTCCTTCCACTACACATGAGAATTGTGGGAGTTACTATTCAAGATGAGATTTGAGTGGGGACACAGCCAAGCCATATCAGTATCTCAGGAGATTTCTTATTCTCAGAGGGCTAGAGGCATATTAAATATCCCTACCTACCACAGCAGCACAGTGAGTATGTTTACATTTGGTTCAGAGAATGCATCAGAAACTCCTCTCTCTTATATTGACTTTTACATGAGGAACAGAGCACTAAATAGAAAAACTAATAGAAAAGCTAATACCTAATGAATGTGTGTGTGTGTGTGTGTCTGTTTTTGTGTGTGTGTCTACGTGTTCCATAAATGGATTTAGAACAGATTCTTACATATGGAGCTGCAGGGCCAAAAGAAACGTTTTAAAAGTGATAGAA